>NC_080390.1:20331867-20625393 GCF_028751815.1 Salvia miltiorrhiza | reverse complement strand
TTTGCTCTGAAGTTCCAGTATCTAAGATGAGAAACAAATTCAAGATTATGGCTACTCAGTACTCAGACTCATAAGCTCTGTACAAGGGAAAAGCCACACATAAATCACATAGTTCATATTTTATGATGCTATCAGGGGAATGCACGTTTAAGAACAGAACTTTCATGATATTTTTATCTTCAATTTATTTGGAAAATACGAACTCCTACAACCAACCTGCCAATAAATGCTCTAGACAGTCCATGGGGAAGCGACCGTGATATAAACCTTGCTGTGGTTGGCCTGGCATTGATTGCAAGAAACTTTACCAATTGAGCAGAACTAACCATACCCTGTACACAAGCAGAAATCAGATATAGTTCATGAAAAAGCGGGGGACAAAAGGGGCATATCATTACCATTTCATAGGCTTGACGAAACCCAGCAGGCAAATCCATAATTGTCTTCTGCCACTCATTTAATACAGCATCAACAAATTTCCTATCAAACAACTGCAGATAGCATTGAGTGTTAGCCAAAAGGTGCTAGACAAAATTTAAAGAGATTAGTCTTTAGACAAAAATTGCGGATACTTTTGTTTGTCTATAGACAGGTTTGTTCATTACCTCCTCCAGAATGACCCTTCTCCTAAACGGTCCACCCTCATCTCCCTCATCACCCTCATCAAAATCGTCAAAGTAATCATCATCATCACCACCATCATCGCCTCCATCACCACCGCCGTGACTAAGACCCTTCCCCTTATTTCCACCTCCACCCCCAGTTTCAATCTGCCATTATAAAAAGAAGAAGATTATGACCCAGATTACATTTGAATCCATGAAAGCAGGTATAAGCTGTCGGAAGACAGAGGCACACAAATTGTTCAGCATTGAAGAGGTTCCTGCTCAGAAATCTCTAACCAAGTAGGCTCAAATTACTATCAGCCTATGAAGCATGGGGACGGCACTTTGCTGGGCGTACGCGTCCCGGGGACGTCCCGTATCTTGATTTTTGGAAAAATGACGTATTTACGTCCCCGTACCGTATCGTATCTTGATTTTTGGAAAAATGACGTATTTACGTCCCCGTACCGTATCGTATCCGTATTACGTATCCGTCCCCATGCTTCTTAGCTATCAGCACCACTAAAGACAAGAAACCTGATAAAATAGAGCTATGAAGCGCAAAATCATGAATCCAATTGCATCAATGATCAAGATAGACCAAGGATTGGGGTCCAGAATGAGTTTTCCATGGACCAGCAACTCGTTAATTTATGATATGGAGAATGGAATTCAGTCACCAAAGATGAAGCAACAGATTATTAATATAGCTTCACCAAGAGAACCAAAAACACCATTGTTAAAAGCATAAGTCTCGAGTTGTTCAATAAAAAATTAGCAGATACATTGCAAGTTGAAAGATTACTCAGCTGCTCGAGAAAAGTTGAAAAATAGAACATTACAAGCATAATTTGCCACAGATAATCTTCCCTATCCAATTTGAGCCTTCACAGAAGAAATCAATACTCCCTAAAATATATTACCACAGAAATCCACCTTGAATCTCTCAACTAACTAATTTCTAGTGCATAACTAAAGAAAATCAAACTTACCTGGGGACTACTCTTAGTTTCCTTCTTCGACATATCCAGCTTCGATTTCTCCAAGGTAACTGCTCCAAACGCCCCATACTGCCCCCCCTTCATAGTGGGGCCAAATTCCACGGAGCTGGAAGGAGTCGAAGACGGAGCATCCGGAGACGCCTGAAAGCATCGCTCAAGGTGCGCACTAGCATCGCCGTCAACCAACGCAGAAGATGAAGCCCTGACAGGAAAATAACGCATCCGGCGCCTGCCGGAGAAGGGCGGCGATGCTGGACGCAGGGAAACGGTTGCCATTGGCTGCAACGGCTTGGAAGATAAGGATTTGGAGGTTGGCGCGAGGGGCATAATCTGTGCCGTTTGGAAGACTGAATGAGACATGTTTGGGTTTGTTCTGTGATCCGAATTGGTTTGAGCGGTATAGTGGATTCGAAGAATAGGGCTGAAGTTGTCGTGGGTTGATAATTCTTCTTTCCCCTTGAGCTATTTCCTTTCCTCCCTCAGTTGGAGAAAAGGGAGAGAGAAGAAGAGAGAGAAAGAAATTAGGGGTGAGGGTGAAGTTAAGGTTTTGATCGAAAACGTGCCGACTATACGACAAACTCACACAAACTCGGAGATGAGTCCACTCGGCCCAGTTCCTTCCTTCTTTTTTTTTTTTTGTTTGTAGAGGTGGTATTAGGTTTCATGGATTAGATTAGATTGAGGGTTTCATGGCAAAATAAGCTCATAAACAACTTATAAGCTCCCAAAATAAATTTCAAGAGCTTATAAGCTCCCAAAAAATAAGTTTATCTACCCCAACTTATTTTATTATAATCTCATATGTAACAATCTTTTTACAAATATTTTTCAGCTATAATTTATTATTTTCATCATATATCATTCAAGTTCATTTTTCTTCGATATTCTCTCTCTAAAAAAAATTCTCTCTCACTAGCAAAAGAATTCTCTCTCTAGCTTATAAGCTCAATTATCCAAACACTTTGATAGCTTATAAGCTCTTAAAAATTATACCTTATAAGTTCTTGAAACATCTTATAAGCTCCAAGAGTTAGTGCCTTCACATGAAGTTGGACCTTCCTTTTATCTTTTTATGATAATTGTTGGTGTGAACCAGCTGCTTTTCTTTCCACTCAACATTGTCTCATGCCTTTTGGTGAGTGGATTTCCTATAGAATTCCCCACTTTCATCTTTTCTACTAGTGGGTAATGAGTATGCATTCTTTTCCAACCCCTTTTGTCGTTTTCCTTGTAGTGGGTGGTCCTCTTGTCCTGAGTCACATGACTCCCTTTTCTTTGTCGGGCCTCTTACTTTTTTGGTGCCCGAGGTGCTCGTCCGCGTGGAGTCTTGTGCTCTTCGTACTTGTGGGATCGGAACTTCTTTTTATCAGGTTTCGGGAGGAAACCTTTTGCAAACTCCGGCTCCTTCTGCGTGGGACACTCCATACAGACGTGCTCATTCCAATGGTCCAGGTGAGCCATATTGCAAAACTTGCGACGAAACTCTTTGCTCCCCGCGATCTTGTTTTGCCAAAGTGTTAGCCTTTTTTCTTCAAAGACTTTTTCGGCATACTTGGTGGTAGTTCCTGTCATGATATTTAACAGGAGTGGTCCCAAATTCGAATTCTGAGAGAACTTGAATCTGGACTTAACTTTGTCCATCTCTGTGAGACAGACCCATAATCCCCATGCTCGCCTTGTGGAAATCTGTTCTTCCGTAAATGTGCCGACAATAGATGACTGATGGTTAGGAGCCTTGATTCGGTTCAAGGCTTGATTGTCAGGCCGTCGAAGCTTTATGAAATGGAAAGCCTCATGGTTGCCCTTTTCTGTAGGCTCTGGCATTGCTCTGAAGAAATACAATTCCAAAACATCCCCTCGTTTGAGGGACTCGTTGTTTGCCCAGGCATCATAGACTGTTTCTTGGATCCACCTTGGTAGACCCTTGATTTCGTTGAACGTCGGGGAAATAGTATAAACTGAGGCCAGTGCCCCAAATTCATACCATTCCTTGACATCTTGTGGATTGGCTCAGGTAGTCATCCACACTCGAGGATATTTTTCCCCGACATCAACCCGGCTGTTTTCCGGATTAATGCCCCTTATTATGTTAAGTTTCTCCCATCTGGACTGGTAAACCTGCCAACTTGGAGATACTTCAAAAAGATTAGTATCAACCTTAGATTTGCCCGTCATTGGCCTAAGGTTAATCTCTCCCTCTTTAACCCCAGAGGTGCTGAGTTGACATGATGGTTCAGGGTATGAACCCTTAACATCATTTTTCTCTTGATTCTCCGGCTTGGAAGCCATAACCTCAGAGCTCGTGATATGGGTACTTGAATCCCTTGCTACAGGTAATCCGCCCTGCACGGTAATACCTTCTTTAATCAGAGGTTCTTTGATTGCGCGAAGGAGCGGTCCTTGGGTTGCTTTATGAAGATTTATCATCTTCTTAAGGCATTTTCGTATGCGGTCAGACACTTTGGCTTCATCAGCCAACTGTATCCTTCCAGCTTGTTTGACATGGAGTACACACTCTTGCCATTCATGTTGTAGCATCTCCATGTTTTCTTGGAGCTGCCTCTGGTTTATAATGATGGCGTCAACCTCAGTTGACTCTATCCCTTGTTAGGAAATCTACACGAACATTATCATCAGATTTCCAAATGACAATATCAAAATCATAATATTGACATTTAACTTGCCATCTAAGTAATCTAGCATTTTTAGGTTTAGATTCAATTTTCTTGGTTAAGAAAGCCTTAATGTTAGTGTTATCGACTTTCAAAATAAATTTCTTTGCAAGTAAGAATAGCGGCCATTTCTTGAACGCCTTTCTGACTGCATAGAACTCCTTCTCGTTGATGTGCCATCACACAGCCTCACTGTCGAAAAAGAGACCACTACAGTATCTACATGGTTCCTCTCCATTAGGGGTGATTTTAGTAAGCACGGCTGCGCACCAAAAATCACTCGCGTCGGTGTATAGGACTAGTTCGTCCTCATCTTGTGGTATTGAAGGCTTTGGGAGATCCTCTGGAAATTTCTGGACTTTTTCCACAATATGATCTTGTAGAATTATCCCAAACTCATCGATCTCGATTCCCAGAAACTCCATCTTCTGGGTTACCACGACTGCCTTCTTTTCAGACAGCACCAATCCTTCTTGTTGACAAACCTTCGCAAAGATCTCCACATGCCTGATATGTTCATGAATGTTTTTTGATGCAATAAGAATGTCATCTGTTGGGAACCCCATGGAATATCGTGTCTTGTTTTGATGATACCAAAATCCTTAGGTTTAATATGTAATAGACTAGAACAGTTTTGAACTCAAGTGTTAGAGTTCGTTTCTAGTTTAGTTTGCGGTTCTGAAGACTGAAGACTGAAGAACGGAGGACTGAAGACTGAAGTTACTAACTGAAGTATCAGTTGAAGAATCAGTTCGGAACTGATTACTTAATGCGTGCCCCGTGGACTCAGCGGACTAATACTAAAGTCAAGTATCAGTTAAACATTCTTCCTCGGACTGAACTTCCGACGTTCAAAGGAAGCCACGTACTCACATAGTACAGCCGCATTAAATGCTGAGATCTCAAGATCATCCCTCTCTGCAGAGGTCATTCCTATTTGGTGGCTACTTTATCAGAGACGTCGCATCTCCTGCTCATCAACATAGTCGTTCCCACCAAACAAGGAACCTCGAAGATTGAAGCCTCAGCCCAAATTCAAAAAGCTCTCCAACGGAAGAAATCTTGAAGACGTTCTCCGCCAACGGATCTGTTCAAGATCTCTCCTATAAGTAGTGCTCGAGGATCACTTCAATCTTCACCGATTCAACGACATAAGCTGAAGCTCTGCCAAAATTGCTACTCAGCCCAAAGCCTAACTTCCCCAAAGCTTGAATCGAATAAGAGAATTTCAAAGCCAAAATCAGTCACTGCTGATTACACACATTCTCTTAGACCTTAGGCAAATATCTGTTTACCCAGAAGCCTAGGTCAAACTTGCTCCAAAGAACTTGTTCTTTGAAGTATAGTTGCAAGTTTTCAAACCTCATTTCGAGAGATAGAATCGAGTGTTTGAGTGGTAAAGGAGTTCAGGAAGGTACTCTGACTCCGTGAGATCTTAGCACAGGTTGTGCTAGGAGTGAGAAATCCGAGACGAGTGAAGTGTGGGTACTGAAGAGTGTAATCTTCAGTGGAACGGTTGTGTGCACCCGGCAAGCACACGGTTCGGTTTGCAATGCACCAGTTAAGCACTTGCGGAGTGGATTGTTGGTCTGATCAACCGACCGTGGATGTAGAAAAGTGTTTTCCGAACCACGTAAAAGTCTCTGTGTTATTTACAGCTTTCAGTTTTACATTCTTACTTGTGCTCTTACTTTTGATAAATTGAATTATGATTAATTGCAAAGAGAAACCTAAGACTAACAACGTGCTCAACCGAGGCTATTACGAAACAAAGTTATTTCCGCTGCGTATGATATCAGTCTGACTGATCTATCCTCTGATAGTCAGGAAGATTTATATCATCTCTATTTTAGCAAACTCGACTGAAGCCTTTACGTGCATCAGTTAAGTTTCAGTAACTTAACTAATAACTCCTTACTGAAGAGTCTTTCAGTATCAGTCGTCAACTTTGTTTGGTCAAAACTCCTTTCAGTTAACAGGTGTCTTAGTTTGCTTGTAAAGTTTCGTTTTGATCTCTATCTTGAGATCCCTCTGTTTTTAGAGGAAAGAAAAATAGCCCATAGGTGTATTTCCCCTCCCCCCTCCCCATACACCTATTCGAGACCCTCCGGACCTAACAATTGGTATCAGAGCAAGTTGTTCGAAAGAACACTCTGTTTCTAATTAGGTTCTAATTGAACTAGATCCTTTTTCTCAAAGGTCTCGAAAAAAATTTCTCTTTCAAAAAGTGCTTGTGATTTGCTCTATCTATTGTTACCTGTTTTTATGGAGACTAACCACAGCAGATTATCTTCTCTACCTATGTTTAGTATTGAAAAATACGACATATGGAAGTTTCGGCTTGAAAGCTTCCTCACTGCTCAACATTGCCGAATGTGGAAAGTCATCACCAACGGACCAATCATCATCACCGAAATTGTCAAAAGGATCCCCGTTGATCCTGCTCGGGATCCATTCGATGACGTCCAGATCAAGTAGAAGGCAGACTTCACCACAGAAGAAAGGAAGCAAGATGAGCTTGACAATCTCTCCAAAAGTATCATCTCCAGCACAGTACCAGACAAGCACGTCACCAAGATCATCAAGTGCAGAAGTGAAAAGGAGATGTGGGACATTCTTGAAAGAATGTGCGTAGGCTCCGAGGAAATCAAGGAGAACAAGCTATCCATAGCGTGCCAGAAGTTCGACTCTTTCCTCATGCTCAAGAATGAATCTGTCGACGAGATGGAACTCAGATTCAATCAATCCTGAATGAAGTTCAATCCATCTCGAAGGACAAGTACACCCAACGAGAAATCAACTTAAAGATTCTTCGAGCACTGCCACGAGGAGATTAGCTGATCTACTCAGTCGCTCATCAAAACAAGCCTGGATTCAGTCAGCTCCCAACAAACAAGCTCTTCTCTGATCTCCTGGCAAATGAGTTCGACATCCAGAGAACTCTTAGAATCAAGAAGGCTGGAGGATCAGACGAAGATGGTCCATCAACCTCAAGAGGAGCAGCACTGAAAGCTTCAGCGAGAGAAAGCAAGAAGCCAACAAAGGAACCTGCGGAACTCAAGCCCGATGACTTCTTCAATCAATATGCTTTGTTGACTGAAAGATTCAACAAGATGGAGTCCAAATTCCGCAAGTACAGAAGGTTCCACAAACAGCACTACAAAGGAAAAGAAAGAGAAAGCAACTCCAGACATTCCACTGATCGAAGCGGAGAAAGAAAGTCAGCCGCTTACGACATCAAAGATATGGAATACTTTGGATGCAAAAAGAAAGGGCACTTTCAAAATGAATGCCCTGAACTGACGCAGTCTGAGCGCAAAGAGTTGAAAGCCAAGAAAGATCGCAAGTATGCGAAGAAGAAGGCGATGGTTGCTGACGATGCTAAATCTTCCGAAGATACATCAGAATCATTCGACTTCGACTCTACCAGCTCAGATGATGAGAGCCAAGCCCTGATGGCCAATGAAACTGAAAGCGTGGCTGACAACAGCTACGACAATGGAATGAATGGCTCAGAGGTAAACTCTCACTCAAAAACTCCTTATACTGATAATTCCCTAGTGTATTCAGGAGATCATTCAAAATCTGGAGAAAGCTCAACCAATGAAGCTGACTAGCTCGATCAGCTCATGATTGATCACTGTCAGTTGAGGAAAATGTTCGAAGATCTCCTCAAGCAGAATCAGATAATGGAAAATAAGATTAATGATGAACGAGCCAAGAATCAGACAGTCATCTACATTCCGGATGAAACTTGTCTTGATCAACTGATCATGGAGAACAGTCGACTGAAAGAAAAGCTCAAAATCTCAAATTCAGAATGTGACAGAGCATCTTATGAAATCAAGAGGCTCAATCACAAACTGGAAGAAACAGTCAATGACTGCATGATGAAGTCTCCCATGATGAGCAACTTTCCATCAAAAGGCCTTGTTGAAAGCATCAGAGGAAGAATTGCTCAAGTTGATAAAGGAAATAATATCATGATCAACGAGTCGACTGATGCTCCTGAAGACAGCACTTCAGAGAAGTCAAGAGATCATGATATGGAAGAACTTCGGAAACGCAAACTGATGGCAAGAACGAATGTTCATCCTCCACAAAGCTACAGACGAGCCAAGGAGGCCCCCAACCAGATCATCCTTCTGAGAAGACTGGAAAGCAGATTTCAGTCAAAGATCGGGAAAGAAACATCAGGAATCAAGAAGAATCTTTCTCACCAGTCCAGGGGGAAGAACAACCACATCATTCAAAAACTGAAATCAGTTCAGTTTCAGAAAGAACGACATTCGTGGAGACAAAGCTGTAACAAATCCAGACGAGGCAAACGTCAACAACAATAGCATGCGACTTGATATCCAAAGACTTATGCTGCTCAACATAAGTCAAGTCTCCATCAGTCTGGAATGACTCGAGTATCTCAAGGAAGATACTTCTTCGAGCAAAGAAGACCTCAACCTCTCATCAGACAGAACTCCTACAAGAGTGAGGCCTTCAGAAGAAAAGCTCAACAAAAGAATGCTCATGTGCCAACTGAAATGACGACCACTTCAGTCAGACGACCAGCAAAGCGAAAGAGATCAGTAAGACCAGTTCTGAAACAGATATGGGTTCCAAAGGGAACTCGAGCTAACATTGAAGGACCCAAATCTTGATTGGGTACCTAAATTGACTCTTCCTTGCAGGTCAAATGCAGAAAATCTAAAAAGAATGAAGAAGTCAAGGCGTCAATCTGAACGTGGTATCTTGATAGCGGCTGTTCGAAGTACATGACGGGCTACAAAGAATATCTAACTCAGTATGTTGAGAAAGCTGGATCCAAAGTTGCATTCGGAGACAACTCAATCGGAGAAACAAAAGGCTATGGTGTGCTCGACATGGGTAACGCCAATATCAGTAATGTTAGCTTTGTTTCTGGTCTTAAACATAATCTATTGTCTGTGAATCAATTTTGTGACAGCGGTTTCACAGTGAAGATCAAAAATGATGAATTCACTGTCAGAAACAATCAAAAGAAGGTGGTTTTGAAAGGATTCAGACAAGGAAGTCTCTACATCGTCTCATGGGAAGACAGCCCTCCAGAAACGTGTCTCGTCAGCAAAAGCAGCTCGGAGCTCAACTGGCTGTGGCACAGGAGACTCAACCACCTCAATTTCAAGACGATCAACAAACTTGCTAAACATCCACTGGTACAAGGTCTGCCCTCTATTGTGTTCCAGAAGAAGCAAGAATGTGAAGCATGTTAAAGAGGAAAGCAGACAAGGACATCATTCAAGTCAAAGTCAGGACACTCCTCTGGAAGGATTCTTCAACTGCTTCACATGGATCTGTTTGGCCCAATCTCTCCCAGAAGCTACAATGGCAAGAAGTACACCTTAGTTGTCGTGGATGATTTCTCACGATATACTTGGGTCATCTTTCTATACAGCAAGAAGAAGACACTGATGGAATTGCCAAAGCTGCTGAGAAGACCAAGCGTTGAAAAGGAAGTCAACATCATCAGCATCAGATCAGATCGTGGGACTGAATTCCTCAATACTGTCATCCATGAGTATTGTGAGGAACATGGAATCAATCATCAAACTTCTACACCAAGGACTCCTCAACATAACGGAGTTGCAGAAAGAAGAAACAGGTCTTTGAAGGAAGCAGCAAGGACGATGCTAGCCGAATCAAAACTATCCTTGAAGTTTTGGGCCGAAGCAGTCAACATCGCATGCTACACACAAAATCGCTCATTCCTCACTCAAAGACATGGAAAAACTCCATACGAGCTATGGAAGAACAGAAAGCCTTCAATATCTTATTTTCATGCTTTCGGTTCTAAGTGTTTCATTCACAACAATGATAAGAGGAGATTAAACACATTTGATAGCAAGGCTGATCCAGGAATCTTTCTTGGATATTCTGGAACTGAACGATCCAGCAAAGTCTATCGAGTGTTTAATTCTCAAACTCTCTGTGTTGAAGAAACACCTCATGTTGTCTTTGATTAGTCTACTGATGAATTCAGGAAACAGGAAACAGAGAATGCTGAAGTTTCCAGAACTGAAAAGCAGGACACCGAACCTTCTACAGTCTTGGTGTGGGGACCCGGAAAAGATGAAGATACTGAAAAGCTTCAGTATCAGAAGATCAGTCAAAGGTCAGAAGTTCAGACTGTAGCCAATGCAGATGGCATCAGTCAAGGGGGAACTCCAGCTGATGAGGAAAGAGCTGAATCAGCCGAAGAAGATCCAACTCATCTCTCCCCGGTTCAGAACAATGCTCAACGTCTCAGAACCATTCTGACTGAAGAACTTTCTCCATCACCAGAAGAGATCAAGAAGTATAGAAGATGGTTTGAACTCCATTAAAAGGAGAACATCATTGGAGAACCATTAGACGGTGTCAAGACTCGAAGATCAATGTGCAACCTCGTCTTTGATATCAACCAGAACTGCATCAACGAAGATAAGAATTTCAGCTGTTTCTTATCATCCACAGAGCCCAAGGATATTGAAGAAGCTCTGAAGTCCACTGAATGGGTCATTGCAATGCAAGAAGAGCTCAATGAATTCAATCAGAATTCAGTTTGGGAGCTTGAGGATCGACCAAATGATGCAAAGGTGATTGGTTTGAAATGGATTTTCAAAAACAAGAAAGACGAAGAAGGTCACATTGTGAGAAACAAAGCAAGGCTAGTTGCAAAAGGGTACAGTCAAGAAGAAGGAATCGACTACGATGAAACTTTTGTACCGGTGGCCAGATTGGAAGCAGTCAGGCTCTTCTTAGCCTTTGCAGCTCACAAAGGATTCAAGGTACATCAAATGGACGTGAAGTACACATTTCTCAATGGAGTGCTCACAGATGAAGTCTACGTTGAACAACCTCCAGGGTTTGAGGTTGCAGGTCCAGAAAAGGTGTACAAGCTAAAGAAAGCGCTCTATGGACTGAAGCAAGCTCCAAGAGCATGGTATGATACTCTCTCTGAGTATCTTATTGAACAAGGGTTCAAGAAAGGATCAGTGGACAGAACATTGTTCACTCTCAAAGAAGGAGGTGATCTCCTACTTGTTCAGATCTATGTCGATGACATAATTTTCGGATCCAAATCCGAACGCATGTGCAAGAAGTTCGCTGACATCATGACCAATAAGTTCCAGATGTCCATGATGGGAGAAATGAATTTCTTTCTAGGATTGCAAGTCAAGCAGACCAGCGAAGGAATACTGATCAATCAGTCCAAGTACGCCAAGGAATTGATCGCCAAGTTCGGTATTCAGCATATGAAATCAGTCAAGATCCCAATGAATACAAACTGGAAAGTTGATCCAGGATCAGAAGGGAAATCTGTATCGTCAACCAAATACAGAGAAATCATTGGATCATTGTTGTATTTGACTGCGAGCAGACCAGATATTGCGTTTGCTGTCGGGGTTTGTACGAGATATCAGTCAGATTCTAAGGAAGCTCACATGGATGCAGCAAAGCGAATCTTGCGATATCTTAAAGGCACACCCAATTTAGGATTGTGGTACCCAGCTGACGACGACTTCAAGCTCACCGGATATTTAGACTCAGATTTTGCGGGATGCAAAATTGATCGCAAATCAACATCCAGAACCTGTCAATTCCTAGGCAACAAGCTCATCTCATGGTTTTCAAATAAGCAGACTTCAGTCGCCACCTCCACAACTGAAGCTGAATATGTTGCTGCGGGAAGCTGCTGTTCACAACTTCTTTGGTTAGTTCAACAGTTGAAGGACTATGGGATCGAAGAAAATGAAGTCCCAATCTATTGCAACAGCTCCAGTGCTATTGCAATATCCCAGAATCCAGTTCATCACACCAGAGTCAAGCATATTGCTATTCGACATCACTTCATTCGTGATCACGTCGAAAAGAAGGATATCTCTGTTGAATGGATTCCGACCACAGTTCAGAGAGCAGACTTGCTAACCAAAGCTCTTCCAGAAGAAAGGTTCAACGATCTGTGTGGAAGAATCGGCCTCATCAACCCAGAAGAGTGATGCTGTGTTTGAAGATTTATCTCATACAATCATGCTGACTGGTGGTCAACCAACTGCTGTTCTACGACCGCTGACGTGGAAAGCAATGAAGAAAACTCATCCTGATGAGTCAACCAGGATCAAGTGGTATCGACTGACTACAATGATCAGTCGATCAGTAAGTATTTTTAAGCTTACTAGTATTTAAAATCAGTTACATTAGTTATGAGCTTTGTGTTTTAAATTCAAAATCTTTCTCTAACTGATCAGTTTCTTTCAAAATCTTTAACTGATTGTTGGAAAATGGAATATCCGAGAAGGACAATTTTTTTCAAAAAGGGGATCTGTATTTGATTTAACCTGTCCTGATCTTTACCTAAAAATATTTCCAACCTTTTTGCCTCTGTGATCAAATTTCTTAAGAATCTCATTGACATGACATAATGCAATGATTTTTCTCACCTTTTGAAGCTTCCGTCCCCTGCAGTGACGGTGGACGTGAATTTTTACTTCAAAAATATTTTAGGCACAGTTTTCGAAAAACTTTTCATCTTCTTACTTGGTAAATGTGTGTATTTATACCATGATGTCTTCAATAGTTTTCTGCATCAACTAACAAATCTCCACAGCCTTCACTGTGAGAAAATTTTCAAACTCTTTCAAAGTTTGTAGAGAAAATTTATGTTCCGACAAAGGAGAAATTCAATGACTGCAAAGTCATGGAGTGGGAGAATGACGCTCACATATTTGGTCTTCACCGGACCCTTCCACTGGATCTCAACGTCTCTCCGACGTCAAAGCTTGCCCTGTTCTCACTTGTATCCATCGACGCGAGCGTCTTCCATCCTCATGCTCGGACCATACGGTTTGAAATACCTGTCTCAAGCAGACGGACTTCACCTGTTCCTCAGGTGAGCTTCTCACCTTTTTGTGAAGCTTCCGTGTGGTGCAACAGCAATGAGCAGGAGCTCGTTGTCAACCAGCGCAACCCATTGCACAAGGTCTTCTTCTCATGGACCAAGTGCTGGGTCATCGACAGTGTCTGTCCTCACGATAGTTACTGATTCGATCTTCCTTTCCCACACACTTCTCTCTACTTCCCTCTCTCTCCTCCAAAAACCTATCCTCAGCCCTCTTCGGTTTGCATGATAGCAGCTCTCTTCTCTTCCCATTCTGAGAGCCATGCAAATCAACCCCTGCCCCTTTCTTCGTCTCCCTCATTCTCATCTTCTCCCTCATCTTTCATTTTTTTTCCTAAACCTCCGCATTCTCCACCTCCCTTCTACCCGCGGCATCTTTCTCTGGACCATTCTGCGATTCGGTTTCCTCGCATGGTCTTAGCTGCATCCTTCAGTCAATTCTACCTTTTTGATGTTGCCAAAAATGGGGAAAGTTCTTAGAGACTTATTCTCGAAAGACTGAAGTCGATTAAGCAAAATGATCATCATGATGATCATGAGGAAGATTAGCCAGGGAGACCTCAAGTCAAAGGAAAACAAGTGAGAGTGGAACAAGCTTAGGAACACGAAGACAGAAGATGAAGATCAAGAAGTTCAAGGCGCAGCCAAGCAGACTGCTGGAGTCCATGGGTTTCCCATGATGTTTTTGTTTTTCTTTGTACTCCAATGTATGTCTTGCTCTGTACCTCGACTGATGTCTCATCAGTCATTTATTTTAAATAAAAAGAACTTCTTTTGATCCAACCTGAAGACAATAACTTTTTGTCCAGGCTCTGATTAATGTTTTTCTGTTCTTTTTCCTCATTCTTGTTTTGAACTATTGTGTTCTTGACTCTAAGTACAAGTTATTAGGTTCTATTGTTAAGGGGGAATAGTATTCACCCTGTTTTAGAACTTGTGCTCTGAGTTCAGTCTTTGTAATTCTTAGAACTGCTGTAAGGTTTTGTCATCATCAAAAAGGGGAAAATTGTTGGGAACCCCATAGAATATCGTGTCTTGTTTTGATGATACCAAAATCCTTAGGTTTAATATGTAATAGACTAGAACAGTTTTGAACTCAAGTGTCAGAGTTCGTTTCTAGTTTAGTTTGCGATTCTGAAGACTGAAGACAGAAGTTACCAACTGAAGTATCAGTTGAAGAATCAGTTCGGAACTGATTACTTAATGCGTGCCCCGTGGACTCAGCGGACTGATACTAAAGTCAAGTATCAGTTAAACATTCTTCCTCGGACTGAACTTCCAACGTTCAAAGGAAGCCACGTACTCACATAGTACAGCCGCATTAAATGCAGAGATCTCAAGATCATCCCTCTCTGCAGAGGTCATTCCTATTTGGTGGCTACTTTATCAGTGACGTCGCATCTCCTGCTCATCAACATAGTCGTTCCCACCAAACAAGGAACCTCGAAGATTCAAGCCTCAGCCCAAATTCAAAAAGCTCTCCAACGGAAGAAATCTTGAAGACGTTCTCCGCCAACGGATCTGTTCAAGATCTCTCCTATAAGTAGTGATCGAGGATCACTTCAATCTTCACCGATTCAACGACATAAGCTGAAGCTCTGCCAAAATTGCTACTCAGCCCAAAGCTTAACTTCCCCAAAGCTTGAATCGAAGAAGAGAATTCCAAAGTCAAAATCAATCACTGCTGATTACACATATTCTCTTAGACCTTAGGCAAATATCTGTTTACCCAGAAGCCTAGGTCAAACTTGCTCCAAAGAACTTGTTCTTTGAAGTATAGTTGGCAAGTTTTCAAACCTCCTTTCGAGAGATAGAATCGAGTGTTTGAGTGGTAAAGGAGTTCAGGAAGGTACTATGACTCCGTAAGATCTTAGCACAGGTTGTGCTAGGAGTGAGAAATCCGAGACGAGTGAAGTGTGGGTACTGAAGAGTGGAATCTTCAGTGGAACGGTTGTGTGCACCCAGCAAGCATACGGTTCGGTTTGCAGTGCACCAGTTAAGCACTTGCGGAGTGGATTGTTGGTCTGATCAACCGACCGTGGATGTAGGAAAGTGTTTTCCGAACCACGTAAAAGTCTTTGTGTTATTTACAGCTTTCAGTTTTACATTCTTACTTGTGCTCTTACTTTTGATTAACTGAATTCTGATTAACTGCAAAGAGAAACCTAAGACTAACACGTGCTCAACCGAGGCTATTACGAAACAAAGTTATTTTCGTTGTGTATGATATCAGTCTGACTGATCTATCCTCTGATAGTCAGGAAGATTTATATCATCTCTGTTTTAGCAAACTCGACTGAAGCCTTTACGTGCATCAGTTAAGTTTCAGTAACTTAACTGATAACTCCTTACTGAAGAGTCTTTCAGTATCAGTCGTCAACCCTGTTTGGTCAAAACTCCTTTCAGTTAATAGGTGTCTTAGTTTGCTTGTAATGTTTCATTTTGATCTCTATCTTGAGATCCCTCTGTTTTTAGAGGAAAGAAAAATAGTCCATGGGTGTATTCCCCCCCATACACCTATTCGAGACCCTCCGGACTTAACATCATCAATATAAACAAACATGAATGAAGAATAATCCTTAAAAAGATCATCCATCTTCCTTTGGAATATCTGAGGCGTGTTGGCTAGCCTCATTGGCATGACATTCCAGACATAGTGTCCTTGTGGAGTTGAGAAGGCTGTGAACTTCTTACTCCCCTCCTCCATACGAATCTGGTAAAACCCAGATTTGCAGTCAAACTTTGAGAATACCTTTGCACTTCTGATGCAGTTGATAAGGTGTTCTCTACTCAGGATGAAATATCCATCGAACTCAAGAATGTCATTAATTTCTTTGTAATTAATGACTAATCTCGGCTTTCCTCGTTTGATCTCCCTATGATTTCTCACCAAAAATCTAGGATTGCTATAAGGCGAGTTCCCTGGTTCGATCAACTTTAAATCAAGGTGTTCCTTGATTATGCTCCTCATATCCTGTTGATCTTGAGTGTTCATCAGGATAGGTCTGAACCTTACGAACTCATGCTCCTTTCCAGTTTTAACTTTCAATGTAGCTTTGAGCTGGTTCTTGTCCCACCATGCCAAAGGATCCTCGTGTTAGCACTTCTGGATTCTCCTCTTGACGTCAGCTATGGACATTTGTTCTTCTTCCCTAATATCTTTGTGTGATATCAAGAAAACTTTGAGGATTTGTGTTTCTTCCTCGGAGAGATCTGAAAATCCCTCGGCTCTGCATTTGAGCAGGACATCTCTGAATCTCCGCTGATCCTTCATTTGTGGTCTCCGGAGTCTGCCATCATCACCACGCTTGCTGCGAAAGTTGACTGGCATCGAGCGATTAAAAGCTCCTTCGAGCCTTTGCACAATGATTTTATGGTCACGATTGATTGTGAACACAAGCCTCCTGGCTTCATTGTCCTGTGTGTACCTTTTGAAGGTTTGCAGAAAATTATTTTCGAACAATATATTTGCTCTTGTATCATGGAAATAGATGGGTGGAGTCTTGGCCTTGTACCAAGGTGTTTGTCTTGCTCCGCCGATCAATATTTCCATCTGTTTTACTCCTTTTGATAAGAGCAAAATCTTCTTTGAGAAATCCCTTCCCGCAATTCGAGGCAGTTCTTCTTCAACATCTGTTAGAAAGACTCCCGTTTTGCTGTACAGATTCCTGCTCCTGAATCAATGTAGGCAGCAAAACATTCTGCCTTGAATTTCTCATATAACATCCCGACCGAGATGTAAATCGAGAATGGACTTGTCATTCGATCAGCAACCTTTTTTCGTCGATTATGATCTCCATTCCTTTTCCTTTCCTTGACCATGGTGTATATTTGTCAAGGAAATTTTACCCTAGGATTAGGACGTCAGCTTTTTGTCCGGCTTTGCCCTCGATCTCGATCTCAAAGCCTCCGATCTCCAATATTCTGATATAGCGGTTACTTTCTGGATTCCTCAAGTAATACAACGTATTGCAAGGAAACTGGTTTTTCCTTTCAGTTGTATCAAATCTTGTGGAAACACTTCTCCATCCTTCTGGGCACTTGAGTTTTACCCTTATGCCTTAGACTGGTGCTTCCTGGATTGCTTTCTCTCGTATGATTGAGAGAAACTTCTTTCCAAAGGCCTTGATATCAATTTTTCTCCTTGGAATGACAACCTTGGTGCTCCCAATCTGAGACTTTGATTATGCTTCAGCACCTGTTTGTCTTTGACCTGGATGTCGATCTCCCTAATTTTTAGGATCTCAACACGATCTGGGCTAATCGCCCTAGCCACATCCTTGAATATTTCTGGAATTTTAATAAAATTATTTCCTAGAAATAGATTTGTATGGTGGGAGTTTGATAGGGCATACGATACTTGATAGGTGATCGAGTATGGCTTATTTCCTCCCATCAAAAGATCCTTCCTCTTATAATCCTGATAGAGTGTCAGGGCTCTGCTGAAGGAGGAATCTTGGATATTATAAGCGATTTGTGGATACAACTCGGTTATAATCTGCTTGGCGTAGAGATTGCCTGAGAAAACTCCCAACACTGCATCTCTTGAATTTGTAATTCTCTTGTCACAAATTGCAATATCAATTGGTGTATTTGTCCCTGGTAAAAGTGAGGACTTGATCACCAGTTGGATTGCTCCTATATGAATCCATTTCAACGCGCTTGCGACTTCTGGCTTCATTTTTAAGAGATCCCTCCGCACGTCTTCGGTTGGAATTAACTGGATTTCCACCTGATTGTTTGTTAACTCTATTGAAAGCGATATCTCCCGGCTAGTTGTACCGAAGTAGACATGATGCTTCCTTTTGAATGGACTCAAGCTTTGTATAACTTGATCCAGTCGCCGTTTTAAAAACCCTTGGAACGTTTGTATATTTAGGGTTTTATTCTTGATTTTATCCACCATTTTCTGTTGCGGAATCAGGGAATGGCTGGTATATTCATCATGATCCTCCTTCTGAAAGTGGATAATAACCTCGTCTTCCTTAGTCTGACTCGTCTCTGGTTGATCCATCAGACATGTCCGAATCTTCAGTACTAAAGACTTCTTCTTGTTCATATATACTCTCGTCAGAGGATATATCTTCAAACTGATACACTGGTATCAGATTCTGGTTGTAGAGGGTATCTTCGATATCCGGTGTGGATTCGAATTTCCTTATCCCTCTTCTCTCGTTGTCAGGGCAATTGGTAGAAATGTGCTTTTTTGCACCGCATGTCCAGCAGTTGCAATCCTTAAAACTTTCATTTGTTTTGGCTTGAGTACACCTGAAAGTTTTTCTCGCCGGGGTTTTCTTTTAAGATAAAAACCGGCTCTTGGATGGTCCGCTCTGTTGTCCTGATTTGTAGGAGCGTGCCTTCTGTCTGGTCCACATTGTTCTGGGCCTCCAAGAACTTTGCCTTATTCTTGGTTCCTTTTCATAGGGTTGATACCTATGTTTCTTCTTTCTCCTCCGTTGATACATCAACTCAGCCCCAATCTATGTTGGAAGGTCTAGGTTGTCACACATCAATGGAGATCCTTATTGAGCCTTCTCAATTTCTTGAGATTTCTCTGGTCCGCCGTCTTCTGGCACCATTCGGACAACTTCTTGTGAACATATGACATCCTTCTTGATGCACTATCAAGTGGATATTCCCCTGGTGATACGTACTCGTTGATGAGCATTTCTCTCCATGGACTTGGAAACTTTGTGAAAAAGAGGTTCATGACTTTCTAATCATCAACTACCAATTTCGAAGCGCGGTTTAATGCATATAATGAAGTAAAGAGAATTCTTTAAAATTACTTGTCCAAAGCAAATTTAGAGTGAAAATAGCAATATTGGACATAGTAATATTAAGAGTGGAGATAGCCAAGGGGTAGAGATGTCCATTTAGGCAAAAAATGGGTAGATTTTATATATTTTTAAAAAGGTGGGTATATTTTAGGTTTTATTTTTGGGAATGGGTATTTTCAACCATTTACCCTATGTTGTTTGGTTAATAAATTCAGCTCATAACTTAATATTATAATAATGACATGTATGATTAGTCATGATTTATGAGTCTTAGCTTTTCTTTATGACAAAATTTATCTTGAATAATGTTATGCTCACTTAATTTTAAGTATATCGGACCAATATAATTTCGAGTAATCGAACGGATGCTAAGGGGGTGTTCGATTGTCAAAATTGAATTGGCCTGAGATTATCCAAAATTAATTTGGTTCGAAATTAATTTTGTCATAGGGGTCAAGACTCGTAAGTCAAGACTACTCCTACTACGTAGCATTGTCCTTAGATTGAATAGTGGGTCGTACTATTCAACTGAACAAGATATCATAAGATTAATTTAATATAATTCTATCAAATCAGGATTAATTATGATAGTTCGTTTATCTCATTACTCGAATGGTCGACTTATCAATATTATATAATATAATTTGAGATTTTTGTCCTATCTTTAATTTACGATTTAAGATTTATATCATCTTTTTGATTCATGGTCTACCTAGATTAATAAGATATTTTTATTTTATTTTTCTACATTTATTTTCTGTAATAATAATAATTTATTATTTCATTTTTATATTTGTAATAATAATTCTCTCTCTGCCCTTAGGGGGATATCCAAGCAGTGCGAGCTTCTGTTTGTGAATAGTGAGGTTAACGGTTCAAACTCCACGCTTCTCCATCCGAAAGTCGGGAAAAAAATCTCTATCAACATGAAAATTTTCTAGAAATGATAGAATTTTCTTTATTTTTTTCTCTCTCATATGTGCTAAAAAACATGTACTTTTGTTAATGATAAATATTCAAGGGTTAATTTGGTATAAATTCGCCAACTTTCGCCGATTTTAAATTTAGACATGACCTTCGAAATCTGCCTGACAATACTCAACCTTTGCACCCATTTTAATTTTTGGCCCGCATTTCGGACTATTAAAAACAGCAACACCTCCACCTCTGTTCCTACCTTCACAATAGAATGGTCCAATTCCAAATCCTGTATATCTACAATGGATCCGCCAAGATCAGTTTCTTATGAGCTGGATGTTATCCTCCATTGGTGAGTTTATGCTTGGGCATGTGGTGCGATGCACAATGTCAAGCAAAATCTGGTGCGTTCTAGATCAACTGTTTCAGTCTCAATCGTGAGCTCGTGTCTTACGATTGAAGAAAATGCTTCGTTCACAAAAGAAAAAAAATCTTACGGTCGATGAATACTTCCTCAAAATGTGTGGTTACGCTAATCAACTAAGTGTGATTGGTCATGAAATCACAGATGAAGATCTGGGAGAGTTCATCTTCGCTGGTTTTGGTGTAGAACATGAATCTATTGTTTCAAATCTTCTCCATCGATACGATCCATCTAACCTTCAAGAGATGCAACATGAGACCCGTCTGCAGCAAAACACATACACCATTTCTGATCATATGGCTCACTTTGTTAAGAGAGGTGGTCGAGGCTTTCGTGGCCGCGATGGTACCAATGGCAAATCTAGTTCATCTAAATCATCTGCTAAATCCTCTACTTTTTGCCAACTTTATCAACGCCCTGGCCATGTGGCGCTGAAATGTTTTAAATAATTTGATGTTAATTTCGCAGGTGTTGAACCTCAGAATGCTAACCCCCAAGCATATGTCACTGATTTGCAGAACACTATTGACTACAAATATGATGAAGAAGATGGCATGTATTATGTTAATAGTGGAGCAACAAACCACATCACCAACAATGTGAATAACCTTAAAGTTTCTACACTTTACACTGGATTTGAAGCTTTAACTGTTGGTAATGGTAAGATAGTTTCTATTAACTCAATCGGTTTGAAATCCATTCCATATTCCTCTTTTCATCCTCCTACTTAACCACATACTCTTTGTTCCTCAAATCACCAAAAATCTCATAAGCATATCTCAGTTCACTAAAGATAACAATGTAACTTTTCAGTTTCATGACAATTGTTGTCTTGTAAAGGACAAGAACACTAACAAAACTCTACTGAAGGGCAATCTCCACAAGGGACTCTACCAGCTTGATCTCTTCAAACTCTATGTCACCAACTCCAGCTCCACCATTAGCAATTTAGATCATTCCCCTTACCATGGTGCTTTCTTTCTTGTCTGTACTAAAAATAGCAATGTCTTTGTCTCTAGTACAAATCTTGGTTATAATTCTGTTTCATCATAGAATATTCTTTCCAGTTCATGTAATTCTTCACAATCTTGTAATTTCTCAACTAAAGTTACATCTGAAATAAATGTTTAGCATCAGAAATTAGGCCATCCAATTGTTGTTATGTTATCTCATGTTCTCAAACTCTTAAATATTTCTACAAAAGGCTCTATTATCAACTTCTGTGATACTTGCAGCATAGGCAAACTTCACCAAATTCCCCATATATCTCGACCTCTAAAAACCACCAAACCTTTTCAACTTATACACTCTGACCTTTGTGGACCTGCTCATACTTCATCCCCTCAAGGCTATAAATACTATATATATTTTGTGGATGACTATAGTCGTTTTACTTGGATTCATCCCTTAACATTGCTCAAATTGTTCAACAGTTCTTCAAAATGGTTTAAACTCAATTTTCCTGCCATAGTCAAGCCTTTCAATCTGATTGGGGTGGAGAGTATAGGAGCTTAGTTCATTTTTAAAAAAATTAAGGAGTGCATTTTCAGCACCCATGTCCTTATATTCATTCTCAGAGTGGCAAAGCAGAGAGAAAGCACCAACACATTGTTGGTGTTGGCCTTACCCTTCCTGCCCAAGCATCTCTTCTCCTTCAATATTGGTGGCATGCCTTTGAGGAAGCAACATACCTCATAAACCGACTCCCTACTCCAAATCTCATCATGAATTCTTTCTATCAAGTTCTATTTCAAAAACTCGCAATCTACTCCCACCTCAAAGTTTTTGGATGTACCTGTTTTCCCTATCTCACTCCCTACAATGATCGTAAACTCCAATTCAGATCTGCAAAGTGTGTGTTTCTTGGTTATAGTCCTCATCACAAGGGCTACAAATGCTTCAGTTCCACTGGTAGAATCTATATAGCAGACTCTGTGAAATTTAATGAACAAGAGTTCATTTACTCCATATTATTCCCCTATATAGCACCCTCCAATAGCTCTCATACTTCTGTTCCTTTTTTATCCCTTCTATCTCTTCCCATAAATCATCCAGCTCCCACTTTACAAGCTACTCCCTCAGTCTCTACTCCACCAGATTCTCTTGCTCTAGTTCATTTAGCTCCTACTTCACAAGCTTCTACACAATCTTCTCCTGAAGGAACCATAGTTTGACGTATGATCCATTTGCCCGTGACCCATTCCGGATGCCAAACAAGTACATACAAAAATCACAAGTGCCTATTGCAAGGGTTCGAAACTTACTTGCAAATTCGACGATCAAAGACTCCAGTGTTGATCTTCCAACTTGTTCCCACGGTAGAGCTCGACGTTGGGTGGCAACGTGCTTCAAGCCCTCTCCCTCAAAGTTGGCGTCTACACACACTCTCTCACACTTGCATTCACGTGTGTGATATATTATTAATTAGGTTTAGGGTTGTCTTATACTTATACTAGGTATTAGACATACCTAAATAATAAGCCCAAAACATAATTAAATCAAACCAAGCCCAAAGGCTTAAGAGAGGAGGGGACACCCACTTAAGGAGTTGAACCTTTATTGGGCCAAGCGGGGATCTACTAGCTTGAATAAAGTTTGGCCTCCCAGTGCTCGATTTTCCTATTCAGCCCAGAATAAAATCGAGACACAAGTATTAATTTATTCCACTAGAAAATTAATACCGAATTACCTCTTTATTCTTTAGGTGAGTCTGGGCTAGTATTAGACTTAATTAATTCCCGTGTTTAAGATATCCAATATCCATTAATTAATTAATTCCTCTGACGATCAATTAATTAATTAATTAGTCGTTTAATTATAAATGACATCTCGAGTGCTACCACTTAAACTTATTATCATATCGGAACTAATTCCACCTGCAGGGTTTAATACGATAAACTTATTAAGTTCCTTGAGAGGATATTATCATCCTGTTATTAGCAGGACACGGTTCCTTATTGCAATATAATCGCATGTCGAATAATAATTGCTATCACCCAAAGTATTGAGTATATTGAGCTTCAAGAGAACTCTCACCCATGATAAATCAAAGCAATAGTCAATCTATTATTCACACAGATTAATCCAACTAAGGTTAAGACTATTTAAGTCGCCGAGATCTTGATTCTTAATTAGTCAGAATATAAGAATTCATCTCACTGTGATCTTGTTCAATACACGAAGGTACTAGCATAAATAAATAGCCAAGACAAACTATTTATCCATTTATGCTACAATCTAAACCAGCAACTCGCCCATAGTTGCCTCGATTGTGAACTCAATTTATATCTCAATTTTTTCCAATTATATGATCTTCTGTGATCTACAACACACCATATAATCTTTAGTATGAGATAAATTGGACTATAATAGGATTATGCAATAACAATATTTCAGATAGAAGAATCACACTGAACAAAGGGATCAATGTATACAAGCATAAAGTCTTGCTTTCAGTATACAACCCTTCATCTCCTACTTCACAAGCTTCTACACCATTTTCCTCTTATCTAGTCTCATCTTCTTCCACTTCTTCTACTCCATCTTCCCCTCATTCCCCTTGCAGAATAACCAACAATCATCCTATGTCCAGTCAGTTTGAGCATGCAATCTCAAAACCTAAAGTGTAATATGTTGTCATTATAGATCCCTCTGTGCTCACCATCTCTTTCTCTCCTATTATTGTCTTACCATTATCATTAGAAGAAGCTCTTTAACATCCAGGTTGGTTTGAAGCTATGAGTAAAAATTTAATGTTATTTTAGGGAAAGACACCTAGTTGCTCATCCCACCTAGTCCAGATCAAAAAGTCATAAGTAACAAGTGGGTCTTTAGAGTGAAACTAAATCCTAATGATACTCTGGATTAGCTTAAAGTTAGGTTAGTTGCTCGGGGATTTGGGCAATTAGTAGGTGTTGATTTTCTTGAACATTCAGCCCTGTTATTAAAACTTCTACTAGCAGACTTATGTTCTTACTAGCAACCACAAAAGGGTGGAACATTCAGCAAATTGATGTCAATAATGCATTCTTGAATGGAGAATTAACTGACACCACCATTTACATGGTTCAACTAGAAGGCTTGGAAGACCCTCAACATCCAAATTATGTCTGTAAATTGATCAAAGCTCTTTGCAGTTTAAAGTGGGCACCTAGGGCATCGTATGATACTCTTCGTAGTGAGATTTCCTCCATGGGCTTCAAGAGGTCAGCTTCTGAGTTTTCTCTATTTGTTAAAAGAACCAACTCTTCATTCACTCTGATCTTAGTCTATGTAGATGACATTTTGGCCACTGAGGATGATGCTAATAAGGTAGCTCAAATTATTGATACTCTTCACACCAAATTGTCAGTTAAAAATCTTCGCAATTTCCATTATTTTCTTGGAGTTGAGGTTCACAAAATTGTAGGCAATTACTCTTTGTGTTAACATAAATATATCCATAACTTTTTAGTCAAGACTAACACGATGAATTGCAAATCTTATCCTACACCAATGACTGCTTCTACAAAGTTGTCCAAAGCTATTGGGAGACCTTTTGAAGATCTTGCCTTGTATGGAAGCACAGTTGATGTTCTGCAGTATCTTACACCCATAAGGCCGGACATTGCATTCACAGTTAACAAACTGAGTCAATTCTTAACTGCTCCAACTGATCATTATTGGGCAACTTTCAAACGGCTCTTGAGGTATTTGAAGGGCACTGCTACCTTCAAGCTTTTCTTTCGTCCTACCACTTCTTCTTAGTTGGTAAGCTTTGCTAATGCTGGCTAAGTAGTTGTGTAGATGATAGAAGAAGCATTGGTGGTTACTACATTTTCTTTGGCAATAACCTCATTACTTGGTCTGCCAAAAAGCAGGACGTAGTGTCCCGAAGTAGTGCCGAATCCGAGTATAGGAGCTTAGCAAATGCCACTATACAAATGGTCTGGCTTCAAGCTCTGTGCTAAGAACTAGGGATCCAACTTGCTCATTCTCACGAGCTCTGAAGTGATAATCAAAGTGTCATTGCTATAGCTGGCAACCCCATTATTCATACTCGCGCCAAACATATTGAGGTTGATGTTCATTATGTCTGGGATAAGTTTTGGATGACACCGTTGATGTCGGCTTTGTACCCTCTATTGATCAAATTATCTAGTGTTTACCAAGCCTTAATCTGAGTCAAGATTTTGCATGCTCAAGGCTCGTTTAAATCTTGCAGAAGTGGAACCAGATTAAGTTGTTGGGGGTGGATTAGCCTATTTAATCTGTTCATAACATATTCACAACAAGATGCACATAGTCAGTTTGATAGTTAGTTAGTTGTTATTAGTAGTTAGTTAGATAGATATACACTTTGAATCTATAACTTTATAGTTAAGCTAGCTCTCTCTCTCTCTCTCTCTATATATATATATATATATATATATATATATAGGGGTGGGCTACCGTGAGAGCACATCTTAAAATAAGAAATAAGAGCAATTTTTAATGTATGAATTTTATGTAGAACACGTATGAATTCGCTGTATAAAGGTATGAATTGTGAAAAATAAATTTTTGCTACCTTTGGGATTCGAACTCAGGACCATAAATCCATCCAACATGATTACAAATCAACCGTAGATCTTGATGATCTAAGGGCTGAAAATGATTCTTATTTTATATCTTAAGAAATGCTCTTATTTTAGCCCTCCCTTATATATATATATATATATATATAGGGGGCCGCTCCAATGAGACCCCCTAATTTTAATGAGATCTAGGGCACAATCTGGTGCATTAATATTTTCAATCCTATGGCTAGATTTTTTTTTTATTTGATTCATTATTTAATTATCTAAAGGTTAAATTTGTCATTCGTTAATTTTACATATCTGATTTATGGTATATCTTCATTGAATCATATCTTTCATATCTTTTTTATTTTCATTCATATTTCCTTTAATTCTCTCTCTTTAATTTCATATTCTTATCTTTATCTATTATCAATTCCGAATTATTTAAGATTGTCATCATCACAATATGTTTTCTGCATTTCATATATCAAATATTTTTTCTATTAGTGAAGTCGTGGGAATAGATAGCTTAGGAAGATTTATTATCGAATTATTTTAGATTGTTATTCATTATACTGCCATGTTTGTTCATGTGTATTTTTTCTACGGGTATATTACACAATTAAAATTTTAATAATTTAATTTATGCATACATCATAACTTATACAACAATTTAATTTTCAAGTTAATTATTTTCTATTTGTACTTTTAATTTATCTCAATCAAGTTATTATTATTTTTAATTGGATAAGAAATTTATTCAAAATCCAGTTCTGATAAAATATGGATATATGTTGTTCATTAGCAGTTCATATGTTATTCATCTTCACTCAATCAATATTCAACATATTTCGCGATAGTATTCCAGAATTTTTTTATTCAGAGATTTAAATTGAACACCTAATAAAATAAATTATAACAACTATAAATTTCAAAACCACTATTTAAAATTCATTATCGTCAAAAGTCTTTGCTCACTTATTCATCAGAATCATACGCCATTATTACAAAGCACTGATAAAGAGAGTCGACATTCAAAATATATATAGTGGGTTAATTGGGTTAATGGTTGCTTTTAAACAATATTATGTATTCTTAATAGGTTTACATCGTAGTTATTCTGATTCCAATTTAGTAATACGTTATTCACTAGTAATTTATATGATATTCATTTTCAATCCTTTATTGTTCATCAAATCCAACAACAATGTTCCAAACTTTATCTGTCCAGAGCTTAAAAGTGGAACACATGATAAAATTATTGAAAAAAAATTAATTATATTCCAAATTGGCATAGTCGTAAGTCATTGCACACTTATCCAAATATCTAATGAATAACAAATAGTACGTACTAAATACGACTATAATACAAGACGTACGTACATAATCAGATATACGCACTGAATTCAAATACAATAGAACTAAGTTGCGCAGAATTAGTTCTAAACTATAAAGATTTGCTGATAGTTAATGAAAAACACATATATTCATAAGAATAAAACATCCTATTTAGTGAATATAAATAAATTTATATATTAATGTATTTATGCATGTGATTACAGTTATGAATTGCGATTAATGAACAACACAACAACAGTGAAGTGAAGCTTAATGAATACATCAAATTGCTTAAGGAATAAGCAAAAACGAAAGAATTATATACTGAAAACGAAAATGGTTCACATCTCCACTCCTCAAAACAATAACTTCAGTTCCCTTCCCTTGCAACAATCTCAAGCACTGTTGCTGCTCATCTTCCTCCCAAACCTACAGGTCGACCAGTTGGGCTTTGAAGCGCCTCGTTTGAAGACCGGTATCCCCAACGGATTGTCCTTGCTCTGTTCACACCATGCCACGAGAATCAGCACAACACTAACAATCAACAATCAAAACAAGCCAAGAATCAAGAATGAAAAGACAAGTTCACCATTAGGCAAGTTTGTGCATCAACATCGCAGATGGGGTAGTCGTGTGGGCAGCAGCTCTCATCGTCATCGCAGCAGGTGGCGAACTCCAAGGGTCAGCAGCCCAAGCCAAAGCAGAACTTGCCGTACTGGTACACACAGCAGCAGGTGCTCCTCTCTTCGCTTGCACCGTCGCAATTTGAACTCTTGGATGCACGGTAACAAAATCATCATCTAAACTCTCTTCGTCCTCGGATTTGTCGTTCAAGTTTTTTTCTGCACTTGACCAAACAACTCATTAATATAAGTGACTTCATTATTAATGCACATGAATAGATCATTCAAAAGAACTAGACATATCTTAAAGCATAAGAATTATCAACTAATAAATAAAAATAATATTTATGTGAACTATATATCTTTACAAAAAAAAAGTAAAATCAATTATCATAATTAAAATCTAACTACAAATAGAACAAGTTTACATTTAATAATCAAATACCAATGTCCAAGTGATGCAAGATTCAACCTACATTAAATATTGTTTACTTTATGATCACGAACACATTCAGATATACTAAAAACATATCAGAATGCATAAGAATTCTCAATAGATGAATATATTTAATATTTAGGAGAACTAAATAAATACAATAAATAGGCCATACCAGATTTCATAATTAAAATCAATCTGCAAACAATTTCACAAGACCAAGTTCACATTTAATAATCAAACAACTCCCTCGCCTAGTGGTTAAAGATTCAACCTAGATTAACTACTTTATAGGATATGTTTGTGAACAAAATCAGATGCACTAAAACCAAATGCTAATGCATGAGAATTTTAACTTAATGAATAAAACCAATCTGTTGTTGCACTACTGTTAAAATAAAATGAATAACTTATGTATGTCATCATAAGAACTCATAAATTTTTATACAATTTTAGTTACCTTCTCCACAGCTCCACTATCTTTGTCCTTAGTAACCTCCACATCCTCTGGAACATGATCCTAAATATAATGATCCATCATTTAATAGAATATTAATTAAATTCTTCAGTTACTAAAGAATTGACAAAAACACTAGTTGCACAAGTTCATGAGAATTTATTAACCTAGTAATTCCCAACAAAACAACTGGGTTCGTCCCCATGTTTAATCTCATCTCCACCTAGAGAATCCTAAATATTAAAAAACAATAAAACAAACCAATAAAATTATTCACTAGGTTTAGTAAATTTCGAAAAGCAATAGCACCAAAAATTAGAAATCAAAACACATATAACTAATATAAATTGTACAAACAAGAATAAGAAATCTTGAACTCTAAAAAATACCTGCGAGTTTCTTCGTCTGCGAAACACTTTCGTTGCTTGTTCACTAGTTTTCAATGATTTTGCAGTAACTCTAGGTTCTCTTCTAAATCCTAGATCAGCTTTGACAAACCAAAAAAGAAGAAAAAAGATTCGATTTTCGGAGCCGGTGTATAGAGGCAATGCAGTTAATATGAGCAATTAATGAATTCCGAGGAATGAGGGATTTGGAGAGGACACAATTAAAGAGAATTGAGGGGATTGTTGGAGACGTGTTTTATGATGCGGCTAAATTTACTAAATAGCCCTCCTTCCAGTGTGAACGCATAAAAAATAATGAAAACAAAAAAAGCCGGACGCATTAATTCCATTTAATCTGGACGGTTGGATGGGATTATTTAATGGACTAGATTAGATCTTAGTCCTTACACTTAAGGGAGGGTCTCACTGGAGCGCGCCCCTATATATATATATATATATATATATATATATATATTCCCAAATGTAACTCATTCGATATAATTTAATACACTGAAATTACATTATTTCTTTCTCTTTGTAGCACTTTCATAGCTCAGATTATCTCTTCACACTGTGTAAGTGAGTGTGTGTGTGTGTGATGTGTGCATGAGTTGTATATGTGAGTGTGTGTTTTATGAGTGCGCTTGTGTGTGTTGATATAGATAGGAACTGAAAGTGAGAATTAATAAGATTTGGGTTAAATTTTGGGCTTAAAATTTATGGGCCTGAATTTTTTAATTGATATTGGGCTCATGATTTAATTTAATGGCTTCGGCTTGTTTATTTTAAATTTTCAATTGGGCTTCTAATTGTAATTAATTTTTGTTTGAAATATGACTATAAATTGGGGCTTATTTTTAATTATCTATTGAGCTAAATAGTTACAAGAAAATATCTTTTATTATGTATATTGTTTATTATCTAAACAATGATTTAAATGGCCTTGTGGAATAAATTTCTAAGATTTAAATTATTTCTAAAGTTTAATTAGGCTTTTATATTTTATTAATTGAATTTATTTGACTAAGTGTGACACGGTTATGATGTAACTTTTGATTTAAATTACTCAAGTTAGCTATCAAGTTCAAGTTTAAGTTCAGTGTAAGATTTATTTAATTTTATGTTGTGGTTAATTATTGTCCATTTTATTAATATTATGCGTTTATTCTAATGACTACTATTTCTATAATTTAATTTATATGAATAAATTTTTTTGTTACTAAATAATTTTGGCTAAAATAGTATTTTGGCTCGATTAACTATACGAGGTGATACACCTTTTAACGAGCTAGCTTCGCACGCAATCATCCTTTTCTTTTATGAGAGGTGATTGAGAAGACTAGGCAAAACAAGACAAGGTAAACCAAAAACCCCTCAAACAGAAGAAATCTCTCATGCAAAGCCATTCCTTTATCTCCATGCACAAACTAAACACACATATAAAAACCCCACACAAATCTCATTCCCACAAATAATTAAACCAATCATGTCGACGGCCCGCCGCCCCGCCGTCGTAGTGAACGGCGTTCAAAGAGCAAGAACCCACCACTACTATTGGTGCCGCCGCTGCCAACGCTCCATCCGGACCACCACCACCAACCCCGCCGAGATACTATGCCCGCGCTGCTTCGGCCACATCCATCACGAGCTCGACGTCTCCAGGGCCGGGCCCCTCCTCGAGTCCGGCCCGGAGCCCTCTCCAGGCGCGCGAGTGCTCGACGCCCTCGCCCGAATCTTGGACCCGCCACACCGCCAAGACGACCAATGGCGGGCACAGGTGAGGCGAAGGAGGGCTTCAGCCCCTACCAATAATTATTTTCTTATTTTTATAAAATTGTGAAATTATCGAATTTTTATGCAAAAGCCCCTATCAAGAAATGTTTCCGAAGACGATGACGGCAGCAGTCGCCGCGCCCGGGTACTGCTCCAGTTCATCGGGCCCGAGCGTGCAAGCGGGCCTGTTTTGGCCCGGCCCGAACAGGCGGAGGCGGAGTTGCCGGTGGTGGAGGTGAGCGAGGAGCTGCTGAAGAGCGAGTGGTGCTGCCCGGTGTGCAAGGAGGATTTCGAGGTGGGGGTGCGAGTGAGGGAGCTTCCGTGCAAGCATTTCTATCACGACGATTGCATCATGCCCTGGCTGCACATGCACAACACGTGCCCTGTGTGTCGGCATGAGGTGCAACAACGATCCGACAGCCACAACGACACCAACTTCTTCTTCCCGGGTGAAGACTATGATCTTCAAGATTTTGGGTATAGAGGCGAAGAAGAGGAAGAAGAAGAAGATTCTAGAAACTGGAGGTGGACGCAAGTATTCTTGTCGAGGCCATTCACTTTCCTTCTGAATTGGGCGAATCTCTGCCTTGATTTTCTTGATGGCAACATCGCTCGCGGAGGTATCTATACTATATATATACATCTCTCTCTCTCTCTCTTAAATGATTCGTCGATCACATCATGATTGATGATCGTGACAGGTAACTCGTGGTGGCGCTCTTGGCCCATGCCTTAGCTCCGGCGTTTAAATTGAAGGTAATATTATTTTAGACTTAATATATGAAAATATGCATTTTTTTATTAAAAAGTAAAAATAATATGTATAAAAATAAAAAAATATGGTCATAAAGATTTTTTATATATATAAAAAGATACAAAGAATACTCTCCATCGTGTAAAATATATATATATATATATATATATATATATATATATATATATATAGGGAGAGGTTCAAATAAGAACCACTAATAAAAAAAGAACGGAGAACCATTTTAAGCCATTTGATCATCAAGATCTACGGTAGATGCATCATCTTGGTGGATGGATGCAGGTGCTGGGTTCGAATCTTGAAGGGAGCAAAAAAATTATTTTTTCGGATGCATTAAATTTAATAGCGGATGCATTAATTTGTATAGCAGATGCAGTAATTTTATTGGTTCTTATGTTCTCACGATAATTGTGGTTCTCACTATAACCGCACCCTATATATATATATATATATATATATATATATATATATATATATATATTTATCAAAGATAATATGTGGAACTATTTTTCCACAACAAAGGGAGTAGTTTATTTTACCTTAAATTTTAGTTTTGCCCTTAATTCACGGGTAAAAAGTTTTAAGGATATGAATGTTGTAGGCAAAATAGAGTTAATTCACGACTAAAAAGTTAAGGTGATTGCATGTGAATTATATTATAGGTGAAAATGGGTCAATGTCACACCCCAATTCTTGAATGAATAAATATAATCGAGGTGCAACTAATTCATAGAAATAAACAAGGAAAATACCTCGATAAAACCCAAAATAGGATAGAAAGTCGGGCTATGCCCCTTTGGATCACAAGTTTTGTTTCATGTTTCTGACAACCAACATTCATTAGCATAAAACTAGAATTTCAAATTTAAGCTCGACATGAAGTCATCTTAAGTTGAGAAAACAAAAGACTGATATAAGAGTAATTGCTACAGCGGAAGTCTAACATATGAATTTTAACTCTAGCCTCAGCTCCGTCCCGTCAGCACCAGCCAGCCAACCTGAAAACATTTGAAAGTATTTTTGGGCTAAGTACTAATGTACTTAGTGGGCATGCATTTTCATAAACATTTCATATTTTCGTAAGAGCAGTTTATCCAATTATACTTGACATGACTTAGAAGGTTTTAAAATGAAAGAAGTACTTCTAAGCATGTTAAAACATTTTTCATTTGTGCGCACATGTCACACTCCCTTTCCGTTACTCGCTGTGATCCCGGACCTTTTAGCCACCGACGGATCCATATCTCCCGCTTTACTTGAACTGAGGGCGTAACCCAGTCAAGTTCCCATTTGGGACCCAATGCTCCGGAACACATCCCGTCGAGCACCCTTATAACGCCTCATACATGATTAGTGCCCGAATGGAGATCAACCCACCGAGTCAGCTAATAGGTGTACACAATTCTCAAACAACGTGTTAGGTCATAAGAGAACCTCGATCGATTAACTTATGCGAGCCTTAAACAGAGCAGAGTGCACAAAATATTTTATTGGATAAACGGTTTTCATTACATTAAATAAACAATTTGCATTTCATTGAAAACATTTAGAGCTTAATAACTCAATCATACTTTGTACATTTGGAAAGTAAGCCCACCTGGATAGGCAAAGCCTGAAGATCATACACATATAAACCTGTCTTGGAAAAATAGCGCTAATCCTCCTGGTCATCACAAAGCCTACAAGAAATCTATTCTCAATAGGTCTCCTTGAATTCTAATCTTAAGTCATGGTGTAGTGCTTAATATTCTATGATTCACTTAGCCGGGTTTTCAAAATTTAATGAATAAATAATTAAAAATATTTCTCTTGAGTTAAGAACACCAACAATATTCTTACTCATCTTTCTTTAATAATTGGAATTATAAATAAAACCAATTAAATCATAAATACTTTTTATTTCATGATGCAAATGAAATGTCATGTCATGCTTAGCATATGATAAGTAATTACTTAAAATATGCACTTAATAATAATTTAATATTATTATAAAAATTATCCTTTAAATAAATTAATCAAACTAATAATAGTTCAATTAATTAAAAATAAGAAAGCCCAATTTAATTAATTGAAGGCAATCCAAAGTCTTTAAAAATAATTAATCAAACTAATTAATAGTCTAATTAAATAAAATAGGGAAGCCATTTAAATAGATGAAATAGAGCTCATGCTTAAATAAATAATAGCCCATATAAATTTAAAAGATGAGGCCCAACTCAATAAAATATGAATGGCCCAGACTGAATAAAATAAATCGGGCCCAGCTAAATAAAATTAAAAATCGGCCCAAGCTTTTAAAAATCGCAGCCCAAATCTATTTAAAAATCGAAGCCCATCACTCATAAAAATCGGCCCAAATACTCGGCCCAAATCCCTCAAGCCCAAACCTAAAGCCCAACATTAGCCCAACACTAGCCCAACACCCAAGCCCACTCCCCAACCAAGCCCTAAGTCTTCCTCCCCTCTTCTTCTCCCCCATAAATCGCACAACACTCACACACACATAGCAGATGCGCAGCAACACTCTCCTCTCCCTCTCTCGGCTCCCTCGAATTTCCGCCGCCGCGGCTCCTCCTCCGGCGACTGGCCACCGCCCGTCGACTCACCACATCATCTTCCTCTCTCCTTTACTTCGGTTCCGCCAGACCCCCTTCTCCCTCATCCTCACTTCACGCCAAACCCCCTTCTCCCTCATCCTCACTCATCAAACTGACCCGCCGCCGTGGAGACTCGCCGGAGACGCAGCAGCGACGAGCTGCCGCCACCAGCTCTCTCTCTCTGACAGTGGTCGAGCAACAGCAGCCAAGGCCGCCGAGCTCTGCCTCCCTCCGCTGAACTTTGGCCGACGGCAGCAGCTTCATGCTGCCACCATCGCCGCCCTCATATCTCCCTCAGAATTCTCTCTTTGACTCCCGCCGACGAGCAGCAGCCGGAGCCACCCGCCGGAGCCCTAACCTCCACCCAAACCCGCTCCGACCAGTCACCTGAACTCCCCCTCGTCCGTGGCCGGACGACAGCAACAGCAAGGCTGCCGCGCCCTGGCCTCCCTCTTCCACTCTCGCCGATCTCTCGACCCCAGCATCAACTGACGTCCCCCGACTCCAATCGCACACAACCCACTCCAAAAATTTAAGATAAATTTAAGGCTTCAAAACTCATTTTATTCTATTTTCATTTAATCATGTTCATTCATGTATGTAAAGAAAAGTATATACATATGTAAAGTTCATTTCTTTACTCAGTTTCTTGCTTGTTAGAAAACACAAATATATGCTACGCATGTTTATCAATGAATGAGTTGCATGCTTAAAATGATTTTCTTTTAAGTATGAAAATGGTTTGCTGAACTGAAATTTAGATGCTGTGATTGTGAGCAAACTGAATTAATCAAGGAAATTTATAAATGAAACCTTAAGGAATTTTGGATGGAGTTGAGTCGTTGTTGTCTGGATTTCTTTTGAGCGTTCTTGCCTTCTTGAATGCAGATAAGAGTTCTTGAATGCAACATGTCTTTTAGAATGAGTAAAGTCTCCTTGGTTTAATATAATTGAGATATGGCAGACAGAGAGGAGTGGACGAATGCATTGCTGTGTAGGAGTAGGTGTAGTGGGTGTAGTGGGTATAGTGTATTGCTGTGTAGGAGTAGGTGTAGTGGTTGTAGTGGGATGTTAGGTGGGTGTGGGTGTAGTGATGTTAATCATGGAGGTGGAAAAGGATGTGTAAAGGAAGGCTTTTGATGGTGATGTTAATCATGGAGGTGGAAAAGATGGAAGATGAAAGCTTAAAAAAAATGGGTGGGAGTAGTGGGAGTAAAATAAAATAAAATAAAAATCTTCCGGGTTGTACTATGAAAACTGTAATAATCGTTCAATGTTTGCTTAAATAAATAGCTCATGAAAATGTTTGAATGCTAAATTAAATAAATATTCAATGCATATAAATTTAATTACTAAATTTACAAATGTTTTTTTGTAAATCATTTTTGTTGGAATTAAAATAAATTCATTTTCTTTATATCCGGCGTGAATCATCATGACTTCTAAGTTTAAAAATTACTCTAAATTTAGCTAGGAAAAAGCGGGGTGTTACAGTCAATTAATAACTTTCGTGGCTGTAGATCAAAATGACCAATTAAATTACGATTTAATGAGCTTCATATATGATCGTGAATTATTATACTAGTAATAAGATTAAAATATATTTTTTACTTTAATAAATATTTTTTATATTTTATAAATTGTATTATTTCACTCATTAATATCAGTTGACGAGAAAGATGCGGAAGAAAGCAGGTATGTACGTACGTATTTTCATTCTCGTTCATGTTCATCCACGAGTTTTTACTTATTAGGCAGTACTCACAGATGCGCATAACAAATTAATTAAATATTTTGTTGAGAGGTGAAGCGAGACAATTATGATTTTGAAAATGAAATATAACTCGAAGGTCTCAAGTAGCTGGAGCAACAATTGGTTCAATCATTCACAATTAATATGGTCTGGAATTAGCGGGACTGAATGGAGATTGGAGGATACTATATGTGGGAAAATTTATCTAATTTATTTGTAAATATATAGAATTGGACCCGATTCTCCTAAAAAAAAAAAAAAAAATTGGACCCGATTATTCATATAGACAAACCAAAATTTGCATTTATCTACCTTACTTTTTCTTTATTTATCTTTTTCTCTTCTTTTTTAAATTGGATTTGGTACTGTTGGTGATATTAATTCACTTTGCTAACAAAAAGAGAAGTTTTCGCATACTTTGAATTCTAATTTTTCGATGTATGGGAACTAAAACTAAATTATGCTGCAGCTAGTCGAAGCTTATTGATATTGTAAATTTACATACTGGAGTATTTTTTAAAAGTAAAAAAGTGAATCTCTCCCAACGTCTTCTTTTTCCGCATAATACTCCTAAATAACCAGTTTACTGAAGGAAAAGTTAATTACAATTACAAAAATAAAAATATATTAATTTAAATTATTTTTTGTGTAAATAGATTATTTTATCCTTACTAAAATTATACTCCCTCCGTCTCACTTCAATTGGCACTTTTACTTTGGGCACGGAGATTAAGAATAAAGGGTTGAGTGTGTAAAGTAGGTGGAGGCCATTTGTTTAATATGTGTAGAGAAGGTAGGGACCACATGCTATTTTTGGAAAGTGCAATTGAAGTGAGACAAACAAAAAAGGCAAGTGTGCCAATTGAAGTGGACCGAGAGCATAATAAATAAAAAAGGAATTAAAATTTAACCCTACCCTCCTGGGCCTCCCGTCCCCTTCCCTTTTTCTGTTCTCGCTTATGACCCGAACCCCCCCCCCCCCACCCAACACTCTTTCCCCTTTTCGTTTTCTCACCAATTAAGCAGGCACCATCGGCCCTTCCCACCCCTACCTCCCTCTAATTTTCTTCTTATACTCTGCTAGTACTTTTGGCCCGCCGCCGTCCCCTTTTTTCTTTCGTCTCTGCAACGACAATCACACCACATTCGTCTTCGTCGTCCCCACCTCCTTTTCCTTATTCTCTACAACCTCTTTCGATTCTTTCTCTATGATATTGTTTTGATTTTTGTATGAAAATTGATAATAGAAGTGCGAGTGTCGGCGGCGGTCATGTAGCCTGCCGGCGACAGCAAATACAAGTTTGTGCCTTGATTGGAAGAGGGAGACGATGGAAATGGGTTGGGGTTTTATTTTCTTTTCAAATTTTAAGTATTGTAATTTAAAATTTTGATAAATTTTAAAATATAAGGATATTTTGGTTAAAGTATTTAGAACTAGTATATTTTTATTTTTATGATTATTATTAACCTTTGTTTAAGCAAAATGATTATTTTAATATTTGCCTCTTTATTCAATTCTCGTAGTCTTTTATGTCTCACCGTGACTTACGATCATTTTTATTATTTTAATAATGTTATTATAAAAATATAAGTTATTATAATAATAGGAAGGGGTTATTGCCAGAAAATACATATACTTTGTCAATTTTCTGGTTTATATCATGACCTTATAATTTGGCCAGAGAATACATCAATTTTCAATTTAATTGCAATTATAACATGACTTTATAGTCTGGCCATAAAATACACCAAGTTTCAATTTATTCTCAATTATAACATGACCTTGTAATTAATTTAGTATAATAATATCAAGTTTAATACATTAAATATTTTTAATTTTCTTTTCATCTCACAATATACTATATATAAATACATATATATTTCATAAATATACATCTATATGTAAATAATATATAATATTATTCACTTTTTAACATAGTTTCTATTATATATGTACGTAATTTTTTTATTGGTCCTAATATTTTATAATTTCATAATTTAAATAAATAAATACTTATTATATATAATATATTAATAGAACATTAAAATCAAATATATATATATATATATATATATATAAAACAAGAAATTATATTGATGGCTTAAAAATACATACATACATATATATATATATATATATATATATATATATATATATATATTATGAAATAATTAATCATCTAACTTAATTTTATAAAAATTAATCAATCAATTATAAATATTTTGTACATAACAATTTAATATAAATACAATAAATATTAATACATCTATGATGAAAAATAATCTAAATAAGGTCATGTTATAATTGAGAATAAATTGAAACTTGGTGTATTTTCTGGCCAGACTGTAAAGTCATGTTATAATTGTAATTAAATTGAAAATTGATGTATTTTCTGGCCAAATTATAAAGTCATGATATAAACCAGAAAATTGACAAAGTATATGTATTTTCTGGCAATAACCCCTAATAGGAATTATAATTAACTACTATTATTCGAAAAAACATAATTTTTTTTAAAAAAAATTATATACTCCAACTTTAAATTAATAATCAACCTTGATAATAAATTATTAACTAATTAAAGTAAAAATTAAATAATAAAAATAATTATATATTCTAAATAGACAACCTAAATCTTAATTAATAATTACAACATTAAACTAAAGCATATAAAATGCAAATTAAAAAGGACAATTTTTTTTTAAAAAATAAAACATCAATTATAGTGGACTGTATTAGGACTGCGTATCAGGTCAGTATTGGGTCGACACGACACGATAACGTCAAATATGAATTCGACTTGTTAAGAAACTGTTCGACATAAGTTACACGAACACGACACAAAAACGATAGAAGCACGATTTAAATCATGTCAACACGACACGACAATGACATGATCTGGTAAAAACCTTATTAAACATGACATGCACTACGATAACAATAATATATTATATCCGAACGATTCAAGGATGATATTAGAAATAAAAAGTCTCCAAAAAGTTAAAAATTCTAACTCTAAAATAAAAATTAAAATAATTATTTAATAAAAATAACAATATTAATTTTAATGGGTCACATGAATCTGACACGAAATTATCGTGTCATTATCAGGTCGACACGATAAGGACACGAATCTGATAAGACTTAATACTAACACATTAATATCTTGTGATTTCATAAATAGGGTTGGGAATTTTGGACACGACACGAAAGCACGATACGAAACCGCACGAAATTAAGGGATTAGTGTCAAGCCTTATCAGGTTCGTGTCCTTATCGTGTCAACCTAATAAGAACATGATAATTCCGTATCGGGTTCGTGTAACCCGTTAAAATTAATATTATTATTTTTATTAAATATTGTTTTTGTTCTTATTTTAAAGTTAGGAGTTATGACTTTTTGAATTTTTTTTCTTTCTAATCTCATCATTTGTTCTGCCGCTCAGCAAACACAAGTTTCATACCTTTTCCTTATTTATTTTAATTCTTATGTTTATCGTATTTTTATCAGGCCGTTTTTATTCAAGTTTTTACTAGATCGTGTCGTTTTCATGTCGTTTCAACACGATTCAAATCGTGTTACTATCATTTTTGTGTCGTGTTCGTGCTTGTGTAGATCGTATCATTTTCGTGTCGAGCAATTTCTTAACAGGTCATGTTCGTGTTTGACCTTATCGTGTCGTGTCGTTATCGTGTTGACCCGGTAATGATCCGACACGCACGCTTTGCCAGCCCTATTCATAACATGCTTTCGTATCGTGTCCAAAATTATCAAGCCTAGACCGTATGCCAACTACTTTTTCAAGGCGTTTTCATTCTTCACCTATTTTTAATATCTTAATTAAGATTACATGTTGTATGTGAATGTCAAATGATTTGTAAATCTAAGGAAAAAAAAGTTCAAAGAATAAGAGGAAGGTCAAGTGGCGAAAGCCCACTGCCGAAGCTCGTCGTGAGACTTCGGGCAAATAATATTTGTATTTTCCTATGCCCTGCAATTAAGGTTAGTATTAATGGCAAGTAATAGGGTCGAACCCACAGGGAATCGGTGTATCACAGTACTCGTGTCACAAGCTTTATATTTGGTTGCCCGTCTCTGGGCAAAAGTGTCGCTTGCCAACCTGTGGCCAAAACAGAATTGAAATCTATTTATGGGCAATATGCAAATGCTGAAATAGAAAACACAAGAAAATAGTCAGTAATAAAAGAAACCCGGTGTGGGCATAGTCTTGGTGTGATATGGGATAATTCTTTCGGTCATGGGTTCAAGGATTTTCATTGTGCGATCGCATCTTTGGTTATAGATAGCAGTCAATAGGCTGGGCCCCTTGTCGCAGCCCGATTCCCGACGCTAGCAATAGCGGGGTACGAGTATCGATACAACTATTTTTAAAAGAATAAAAGATAAGAAGAACAAGTCGAACATCAAGCGGAAGCTCGCATCAAAGCATGCCAAGGAAAATCATCATAAATGAACCCAAGGGTAAAATCGTCAACGTAGTTATAACTTTTTAATTATCAGGAATTTCGCGAACAAAAACAAAATGTGTATAGCTCATTTTTCATAAGGAAGCATAATATGCAGAGTATCGCAGCAAAAGGCGAACCGATTATATGTATGAAGACACATAACCGTGAGTATATTACTTGATTCGAAAGGAAACGAAGTATTTTTAATCATCAAGACTCTATCAATCATAACGGCAATATTAATATGATCACATCGATTGAAACGGTTCCCCACCAGCACCAGACCAATCTCGCTCCCCGCTTAGCCTGCACATTTAGAAATACATGCAGGGCGTGAGTACATAATACTCAGTGGGCAAACGCCGAAAAACAAGAAAGGTGCTCTTAGAGCTATAGGTTTGAAACTTGCCGCATCTCAGCAATACACAGAAATAAAGTTAGCGTAATTGAATCTGTGCATGCAGTTTTCATAATCATGATATCATAAAGAAACGATAGCGCTATCAAAGTACTCACCATGTATGTACCACATCTACAACTTATCATCATCAAAGGTACTGAGAAGTAGGCCTCCCTCTCAAGTACCGTGACCGGCCGACCCGAAGACGGCTCGCGGTCACCTCTGTGTACACAACCCCGCTTGTAGCAGGATCCGAATTCGTCTCATCTCATCAGTAGATGGTAACATACAAGCTCAACATCAAAAATTGGCAAGTCAAACAGTTCTCAAACATCATTTAACTCAACATTTGATAAACTCATAAATATCATTATCAAATCATTTTAGAAAGCTCTTACGATATACGTATACTCAAAATATTGCCCACCTGAAGACCTTACTCAAAATCTCCCGTCAAAGCGGAGTTACTTACTTCCTTTCTCTGCTCGTGTCTTCAGGGATCATCATCATCATCGAAGGTTCATGTCATAAAATGAATCTCGATTAGAAACTCATTAACAAATCTCATGCCTTAACTCTTGCTCTATCTCATATTCTATCTCCTTATTCAACTCTATATAAACTCTCCACTCATCTCAAATCCTTAAGCTCAAGGATAGGTTTCAAGAAAATCATGGTTCTAAGTCTCGATTTATCTCTCATATAAGACTCGTCTAATTTTCACTCAAACACATAGGCAACACAAACACGTAAGGCACATAAGAAAATACAATCAAACATCATCAAAACATGATCTGTTTATACACTGATTCAACTTCAAAAATTAACCTGTTCTGACTCCGACATCTCCTGAACTCGAGACTCATACCAAAAGAAAGTTCTTCGAGTCTAGTTCCATATAAAAAAAAGTAGAGTCGAAAACTCCAAGTGGTTTGGGAGTTATGTCGTGTTTACCACGATCTACCATATTCGGCAGTTTTGAGCAATCGAAAACTTTGATTTTTGAAAAATAGTAAATGATGTCAAACTGGCCTCAAATTTGGTGGATATCTAGTTAATACAATAAGGTTAATACCATAAAAATTTGGAAAGCCAGATCACACAGGAAGCTACTGAAATGAATGACTCTTTCCTCTGTTCTCTGAAATTCTCGGTGGTAATGTGCAGTTTAGGTTTTGTATTTTATAAAAATAGTAAAAGAAGTCCAAATGACTTAAAATTTTACCGGTGTTCTCAAGACTCATGTAGGGACTTAAAATTAGACATCGACAAACCGTCGATCACAGTAGGTCAGTAGGCCTACGAAAATCACCAAAATCTCATCTCAAACTCTTAAATGCTCAACTCAACATTCCTTCAAAGAAAACCAATCAAAGCTCATTTCAAACACATATAACACTCACAAACATTCAAACACATTATAAAACTTATCATACTCAATTTAACTCTCCTCTTTTACATTTTAACTCAAATCTCAAGGGAAACGTTTCAACGAACGCATCAATTCAATTCTCTTTTCATTCTCATGCTCAAAATTACTCAAACACTCATGTATGACCTCTTACATCACATAACTAAAAAACTCACATAAACTAACTCAAGTCAAAAATTTACTTAGCCAATAATAGACTTAATCAAAAATAAAAAGACACTACTATCATGCTCAAAAACATATATCTTAAGCTAAATCACTTGATAGACACATAGACACGAAAGTCCTAATTTTTATTAAACTAAACTCTTTGAAAATTTATAACCACACATGAATCTTTAATCCAATCATAGATCTATCAATTTTAACCCATTTATCTCACATATAATCCATCAATTAACAAGTTAGAGCATAGATTCACATATCCCTAATTTTATTAAACTAACTCATATCAAAATCATCAATTGACATCATATACTCAATTTACTCCATTAATCATCATCATATACATCTCATGGACTCATCTTCATCATCAATTTATCACTTTAATCATCAACTCAAAAATTCCCAAATTGGGGTAAACTAAACTCATCCGATTTTTACATCTCAAAGCATAGCTTTTCAAAACACACATCAATCATCACCAAACATCACATAGATCACTTTTCTCACCCCAATTCAAGGAAAGAAGAAGAAATTTTTTTGAAGGGTTGAAGACCCATTTGATCGAAAATTTCAAAAACAAGGGAGGGGTGATTTCTTGCTTCAATCTCTCAAGAATACTCACATACAATCTCATACAAGTCATATCTATGAATTTATACGTCACTTACCCAAACTTTACACCAACAATCAAGCTTTCTCTCTCTAGCCTTGAAGCCGATCTTCAATGATCTTCTTGAATCCAAGGAGATTGAAGGTGTTTAGGCAAGATTTTGGAGTGGATTGATGTGTTTTGTATAATTTTTGGAAGCTCCGAAGGTCTCTCCAATGGTTGACAATGGAGGAAATGAGGGGTGAAGGGGAGAGAGAGATGCCCGAAAATGGGGTGGAGAAGAGAGAGAATTGGCTTGCAAGATTTGTGAGGATTTGGCTAATCTTTTAAAGATTTGTGAATCTTATCAAATATTTGGCAATTAATGCCTTAGTCTCTCTCTCTAATCTCTACACTCTCAATCTCTACACTCTCACTTGGCAATTTGTGGTATTTAGGCACATGCTTGGGAAATTAAATAATAGTGTGAGAAGGGTGATTAAATAATAATCACAAAATTTATGGAAATATTACTCATTAATAAAATACCATAGCATAAATATTCATGTGATCAAATAAAATAATTATAGCACTAATACTAGTGCACTCACTCAATTATAATATTCCTCATCGTAGGAAAAATAATTTAAAAAAATATTATGCTTGGAAAAATTTTCATAAACCGACATCATTCGATTTCTCGGTAAAAATAAACCGCACTTGCTTTGGAAACTTAATCAAAATTCCAAGTGCTAAAGTCTCAAATAAAAATCATAATAACTTGGTCATAATGACACACGTCACAGAAATCACATAATCAATCAGTCACGTAAATTCACATATCATCACATCAAAGCAGTCGGCAAACACAAACAAACTAGACGTCTCTCTGACCGACTCTTTTCATCAAGGTTCTCACTCTTTCTTCCTCGACTCTATGTCAAACTCATTATTCCTATTTTCTTAATAGGTCAGTCAATCTCTGATAACTCGGTATCCGGTAACTCTATTCCCGGTAGTTGGAAATAAAATAAAATCTCAGCTCAAATCAATCAGCATCTCTATCTCAACTCATTTCTCGAATCTCTTCACTCTAACTCTATCATTGGTTTATTCCCTCATAACTCTATTTAAAGACAATCTGTCTTATCTGCTCATAAAAAAAAGGTCTCGTATTTCGACATCTCAGTACTCTCATTAGTGTTAAGACACTATTTCTCAACATAGGGAAAAGTACGGGGTGTTACACCCCTTTTTTTACTCGTCACGTGCGCAGCCTACCCCATCCTCATCCGTGCCCTCAATATGGCTGACGGACCCAAATGACCCATAAGTATGTCCGAAGACATACGATCACCTTTTCCACATTTGACGAACTATGTGGAACCGGATTTCTCCATTAATGGTTCCACTTGTTGCTTGAAACTTGGTTATGCCCAGAGCATCACCGTCCGCTTGAAACTCCAGGTTTCCCCAAGTTGTATTGGCATCAGGCCAAATGCTTTGGGAATGTGACTGCACAACTCATGTGCCCGTTTCGACCTCACGAATTATGATTATCCCACATCAACCTTAACTAGCCCATACCGGGCTAAGGAACTTAGCTACTCATAAACGTAAAAATAAAAGCAAAGTAAGTAAAGAAAAATATACTTGAATTGGAAATTGTCTAGGCGTAAATCAAACAAAGTACTTGCCGGCACCAACCCCGGTCATAGATGAACGAAACTTAAAATAGAAAAGTAAAGTGGCCTGTGGCCGTGTATTTGCCTCACAATCATTCAACACATGAACAAAAACTAGGGAAAATTATTAAATGAAAGTGGCCGCGTAGGGGGTCAGCCTGGAATAGTACACCGCCGGAGCTCTCCGAGAAGCTAGATGTTGCCTAACTTCCGAATTCGTCGAACTCCTTCCTCTGGCAGGTGCATCTATATTTATAGAGAAGACATGGGTTAGGGCTTGGTCCAGAACAGGCGGCAGCTGGGCTAGGGTTTGCATGGTTGGTTCTTTCCTTCCATAGTGTGCCCTTGGATCTGCATAGCCTCCGGTATGGCAATGAATCTCGGCTGTGGAAGGTAAGTGGATTTCCTTCCTTTTCTGGACCCGAGGGGCAGATTCTCCCGCTAGTGCCTATTCACTATAGCTGTGCCAAACTTCAACTTCTCTCTTAGCCTCATTTCCTTTGCCTTCAATCCCTTGGTAACTGCTCATGTGGCTTCTTCCGGGCCTCTGCCCAAACACGACCCGATCACGTGCGGTACTCGATGTGGGCACAGAATGGTCTGTGCCCTTGCTTGCAGTCCGGTACTTGCCTCTTTCGCGAAATGGAGCCAGTTTCTTCCTTATGCTTCCTGCACACTTCCTGTGCCCAAAACATGCCCTCCCAGGCACAAGCACACTAAAAACATGCAAAAAGACTCGATATAAACCTAAAAACAAACACAAAAAAGCACGAAAAATGGGCTCGTCACACTCAAACACTTTAAGCACACATTGTCCTCAAGCATGTAAATGTGACTTACCCAAACAAGATAAAGAAAGAAAAAGAAAAAAAGACACCAAATGGACCAAAGCAATCAAAGCACAAGCAACTGAGCAAAGAATTAAACATGCATTCATGTGAGATAAAGACAGATTCTGCCCTCAAGCAAGTCAGGAAACATGTTTGGCCACATAGGGGTTCCTCACCAATCCGCTCATCATTCTGTGTATATGGCTCAATGTATCGCTCGTGTTCTCTGCCCTAAGCGTTCACCATAGGCTTGCTTGTCTTCTCAAATCTCCACCTCTCAAAAATATCGGTAATAGGATCTCATCCTTGGGTCTTTATTAGGTTGTAATGTAGCTTTTAGGCATAGGTAGGAAATATTTGGCTCTGGGCTCAGTCAAATGAATTTAGTTTAGGGCACGTCTACCCTTCCCTTTTTGTATCTAACTATGCCCACTTCTCACGGGCCTACGCACATACAACTTTTGGACTTAACATATATATTTTTTTCTTTTTTCATTTTTTTTAGTCCATTATTTTTCTTTTCTTTTCACTTATAGGGGCACATGTAATCTGTGGCCATAGGCACAACCCCTCCCACATCATATTTCTACTACTTTCCCTTCATTTGACTTCTTATCTGTCCTAATTCATTTGACAATTCATATGGGCAAATTTTAAAGTGATAATTCAAAGAAACGATCAGGCTTAAAGGGGGCTGACTAGGGATAGTTTGTAGATTTTACATTTTGGGCACAGGGATAAGTGAAAGAAACGTCTAAGTCATCTAAGATCCTAAAACCAACTCAATGAGGCCTCGGCGAGAAGACAAGCAAGTTCTAGTTCCACTCAAATACAGAGAACCAAAATCACACAGAAAAGAAAAGCATGCTTGGATAAACACATATAGCAAAGCTCAAATCCTCACAGGGTATGTGCCCAACATAATTAAATTCGTCATACTTACTATCACTAGGCATAGGCATGTCATACCCACATATACAGCACATCATCATCATGCCCAAATCACAAGTACAAATCATGCTTGGCCCGACTCGAAAAATAAACAAACTAAAAAAATGGGACAGCGTAGAGGCCCCCACACTCACACACTTTGGGCAAAGCCAAGTGCCTGAATATGGGGGTCCCAAACCGTGGACATCCCATTTTTACAGAAGGGTGCCTTCCCACTCACACACTTTGCTTTGGGCAAAGGGTGTGAAGAGGAAGGCACAGACACAACAAAAACAAAAGCAAAAACAGAAAAGCAACAAAAGACAATCCTCCTTCCCACTCACACACTTTGCCTTAGGCAAAGTGATAAGCCAAAGAAGGGAAGGGGAACAACCGACACTACTAGAAAAACGCTCATAGATAACGGATTTTATCCGTTATCTATGAGCAAAAAAACCGTTGTGTATAGTGGTGTTATCTATTATAGGTGTCATACACAACGGTTTAAAAACCGTTATCTATGAAGGGAAAAGATAACAATATAAACATACATATATCACGGTTATGAAACCGTTATCTATATTGATTATACATAACGGTTTTGTACTGTTATGTATTATAATTTATCCGTTATGTATTCTATAATATATTTTTTTTTTCATATTATAGTTAACAATTTTTATACTTTTTATAACGGTTTAAACCGTTATCTTTTTCTTACAAAGATAACGGTTTTCTACTGTTATGTATTATAATTTATCCGTTATGTATTCTATAATATTTTTTTTTTCATATTATAGTTAACAGTTTTAATACTTTTTATAACGGTTTAAACCGTTATCTTTTTCTTACAAAGATAACGGTTTTCCACTGTTATGTATTAGAATTTATCCGTTATGTATTATGTAATATTTTTTTTCCATATTATAGTTAACAATTTTTTATACTTTTTATAACGGTTTAAACCGTTATCTATGTAAGACATAGATAACGGTTTTTTGTATCTTTTATAACGATTTTAACCGTTATCTTTAATATTTAATATTTTTTTCTCAATTTTTATGTTATTTATATCAAGAAATAAATAAATAACTTTAAAACAACAAAATGATAAAATCAACAATAACAATATTATATATTATCCAAAATATTCGTACATTATCATCCGAATGAACCAATTAAGTATCAAGTATCTAAGATCATTACATATTTCGATTCACTTTCTGGCTTATCCACTCCGACAAAGTCCTCATCAACCTCTCAAAGGGCTTCCTTCGCGCTCATCTCCATCTTGATCTTCCTCCCTTTTTGAAAGTAACATCCCTTGATAACATACAAACATATACGCCACTTGTCAAATACTCAGTTATATGAAAGGAAAATAGTGTTAGAAAAAGATATTATGCATACACTAGCATTATTGATTGAGAAAATCCCCTTCTGAAGAAATGATAAAAAGGAAAAAGACATTGTTCTTCATGCATATGTACATTCAAGGAATATGGAGTTAAACCTCAATATTTTGTTAGTTATCAGCCAGATCTAACTAAACCTTTGGGTCTTTTTTTTTTCTAACAAATTTCCAAAGAGCAAAGGATAGGAAACTTATCCATGTAAAGTTCAAATTCCACATATCTACACAAGATATCAAGATGCCTCAGTTTACAGTATAAATCATAAATATGTTCTGATATGACTATATACAGTCCAGAGCATCGATACGATATCACCTTCTTTCAGTCCACATTAGCAAAGAAATTCTGAGGTGAGTACTTTCCAGCAGAATGCATCAACTTAATCATGAAAAAATCTGAAAGTCTTCTCACATTAATATATATCTATGTGTGTGTGTAATGGACCAATTTACGACATATATAAAGCGGTAGACAATTTTACGACAGATATGAAGAGGCTCATTGAGATGCTCAGATGGGATAATATATCAACAGCAAGAACGCCTGATATGGAAAGAGCAGAGGCTACCTCGTAGCAATTCCTGAATAAACATCTGCGGGCTTTTCTCCAGCAACCAAGTTAACAGCAGCTGCCCCTGGCTGAATCATTATAATGACAAATTCAGTCCAGGTTGAGCGAAAATAAAGCATAAAGCATCAACATCATTGGAACCATCCCCTCGAAATGTGGGTCGGTATAATATGAAGTACAAAAAAAAGATATATGGAAAAAGAAGTAAGTAATAAGAATAAGAGAGGTTTCATGAGAAAGATGCAGAAAGCATATAAATAATACAAGAGAATACATAAAACAAGTGACATATGTGGTGTGTCCTTCATCTGATTATTCTCACAGTGCACAACTGATGAGAATATTCAAATTTTTGAAGCCACGTATTAATATCTAAGCCATCAGCATGCGTACTAGAAATTCAAGATATTCACAAAGTCCACTTTCAAAATGAAACAAGACCCTGAATTCCAAACATGGAAAGCAGTAGCTACACATAAGGAGAGAAGAAAACTGAGAATAATTAAGTAAGAAACCCACCTTATCCCTATCAAGAAGTAGAACCACAACCATATGTAATATAACTCAAAGGCCACCACAAACAACCAAAAAGGCAAATTCACCAAGTCAACTAAGAGCATTAAGCTGCCATAACCACTCATATGTTGAGCTGAAAAATTACCTGCATCAATCTCCAAAATTCTCAGCAGAAGTATCAGTGTTCTCGTCATCATCCAGTTCTCGTATCTTAGCAATCTCAGCCTGCGCACGCTCAAAATTCATTCTATATTGTTGAATAGAGAATGTGAGAGATAATCCCCTAGCAAACAAACAATAGAGAATGTGAGAGATAATCCAAAATTCAGGAAAAGATGCATATGGTTATCATGTAAGAGCCATTACCAGTGTGTCGTCAAGATCCTTGGAAGGTCAGATAGCAAATGGTATGGAAAGTGCCAATAAATCAAGCAGGTTTCATCTTAACAAATCATGAAAATATATCCATATTACACAAAAAAGGTTTCAGCTTTCAAACTTTTCCAACTCCAATGTAAGTCTTTTACCGCCTAGATCTATTACACACTTAAAACTGTCGTACCTGTAAAACCTCTTCATTTTCAGAGGCACAATTTGGAACTTGGTCGCCCCCAATGATCCTTAGGCTAGTACCAGTCATCTTTCTCATCTCTGAAATTATTGCACCTCCTTTTCCCAATAGACAACCAACTTGGTTTGATGCCAACATAACTCGAGCTGATACATGTGATTCTTTTGCATCTGAACGGAATCCCTTCAAAAGACCAGTCTCTGTAGACCTAGTAAACACAACAATAGTTGCTTTCTGTGCAGGGGAGTATTTAGATTCTACACTCTACAAAATAACACACAAAAGAAAAATATCAACCAATGAATATGAAATCTAAGTATTACGATACTAGTGCAGTAAATCTATCTAATATTTATTTACAAAGAAATAAGGAAATTTATTGATACAAAATATCACTGTTTGTATAAGTTCTTTAGTTGAAATGCATCTTACCTGCATAACCTAAAAAATTTAGGTAATGATAATAGGAAATGGCTGCCATGAAGAGCAAATTTGACAGTAACACGGGTATAAAACCATGAGCAACCAAAAGTGGTGATATAAAATAATGAACAACTGCAAAAAATACAAAAACATCAGTAGCCATCTATCAAGGAGTTCCCATTAAGACATCCTATTTACGCTTACCATAAAGCAACAGGAACATAGGGAAGAAAGAGTTGCAGTGGACATCAAAGGCATACAACCTTCACAAGAGACAGGGGGTCACAAAATTAGCAAAAGAATAAACAACTAAACCCAACGTGCGTGCCACACCAAACAAAAGAATAAGACAGGAAAAAAAAACAAGAAAAGGGAGTAAAAAAGAAAGAAAGAAAAAGGGAGCTAGAAGTCTAGTACAAACAAAAATCAATAACAAAAGTAATTTGCAGACACCAGCAAAAATAAGCACACTAACATAATTACAGAAACAGTAACAAGCAATAACCTTGCAAATTCAAATTAAAAAATAATAATTAAAAAAGAAAAGAGAACTTGCCAAACAAATGATAATTCATCTAAAATACTTTGTCTCAATCATCACCTGAGGCGCATAAACACAACCGAGTGTGCCAACAATTAGCAAATATTTTCCTAATTCAAAGGCAATGCAGTAAATTTAAAGAAAAATTCAGGAGACCGCGGTGAAAACGGCGTCGTGGCGCCAATCGCCTGATTGAAGGTCACGGGCAAGTACTTGAGCGAGATGTTGCCGCTGACAACGGAAGCGCAGAAAATCAAGCTGAGTAATAAGCAAGACTCACTAAGATTCGAGTAAAATTCATCACACAGCTATTCACATTATACAATAACAGAGTAAAATTTGAAACAAATTCAAGCAAATTTGAAATTCTAATTCCAAAAACTTAAGAAAAAGCCTACTGTAATTCTAATTCTGAAAGAGAGGGCTTACCGTGTGTGTGCGGTGTGCGTGAGTTGCCAGTGGACAGACGAACGGCGGTCTGAAAAAGAAGCGGCGCGGCAGATCGTGGAGGCGCGCGAAGACTGGAGTCTGGAAAACCCTAGCCCATCTTTCTGACCCGTTTCTTCTCTTCATCACAGCTAGGGTTTGAAAACCACAAATCCCAAATATGAAAATCCATGAATTAATCCCAAATTTGCAAATTTATAACATATAAAAATTAGAAGAACAATATTAGAGAAGAGAAATGACATAGCGGGATTAAAAGTCAAGCAATAGAAACCATGTCCACAAATCTAGGATTTGGCGTCAATATTCCAGGAGCAGGCGGTGCAAGTCAGAGCGAGGCCGACCGAGGTGGAGCGAGGCAGAGTAAGGTCTGGATCCAGGTTCAATTTGGGGAAATTTGATGGGGGGTAGGAATTGATTTTTTATAAATGTGAAGTTGAGAAGAGAATCGGCCGTAGAACACCATAGGCTCGCCGATCCTCGGACCACCAGCAACGATGGGCGGGCTCTAGGTCGCAGCTCGCCGGTCTCCCTGAGATGGCGACGGCTGGGTTGTACCAAACAGAGAAGAACTAGGGCTCGACCTTTGCCCTAGCTATATGAAAATGGAGAGGCGAGGTCGCGGCGACCGATGTCGCCGGAAGAGTGCGAATAGCTACCATTCGCCGGAACTTGGCTCGGCAGCGGCGACGACTATCTCTAGGGAGAGATCGCGAAGAGAGGGAGAGAGATTTGGGGAGGAGATGAGAGATACAATTATACAATATTTTTAAATTATTTAATTAATAAATTAATTATGAAAATAAAAAATTAAATGAAATAATCGCATACATAACACTTTTTCTTAACGGTTTCAATAATCGTTATGTAAGAGTTCAAAAATACGCACATAGATAACGGTCGGCTTAACGGTTTGTAATACCGTTATGTATGTAACTAATAGATAACGCAAAAACATAACGAATTAATTGAAACCGTTATCTATGCATATAGACAACACTACATAGATAACGGATTTTTGCAAAACTGTTATCTATTCCTAAAAGTGCGCTCATAGATAACGGTTTTTGAAAAAAACCGTTATCTATGCACTGTTATGTATGTAAACTTTTGTAGTAGTGCGACACACATGCAAACACACAAAACAAGAACAAGAAAAAGATAAAAACACAAAAACAAAACAAAAAAGGGAGGGCAAAGCTTTAGGGTGCGCCAAAGTACCTGGCGCGCATCATGTCTCGCATCTCGAACAACACCTCCAACACAAGCTCTCGGAACCTCGCATTATCAGGGTCGCGAGGTTCTGGTGTGGCACTCCTGTGGCTGCTTCCTCCACCATGCTGTAGGGTCCTCTGATGGGCAGGGGGCATAGGTGGCTTCGTCTCAGGTGGGTCGTACATGCGCAGCCTCCCTTCGTCATCTGGCTGGAGGTTGAACATCTTCTGTTAGGAGGGCATGTCAAGGAACTCCTCCGGCATCTTCGGCATAGTCAAATAGTTCTCCGCCAGCTTCATCATATCCACGAACTTGGTGGGAAAGTGCCCCACAAACAGGCGCTATTTTTTGTTTGCTAAGACGTTCCTCATGTGGGTGAACACGATAGAGGTGAAGTTGAGGCGCCTTTTGTTCTCCATTGCCCACAGGATGAACAGCTCCAGTTGTCTTAAGGCATTGCTGCTATCCGTCTTCCCGAAAATGCTGAAGGCCAGGATCCTGTGACACACGCGGAAGGCATGTGACCTCAGTTGAGTTCCTTTGCAGGTTTGGGTCGTAAACTTCCCTCATGTGCCCAGTTGTGCCCATACCATTTGATCATTATATTTTGTGGGCACAACCTTCAGCACAGACCTGTACTCAGAGGACATCAGCTTCCTCTCATCCACCAATCCCATGATGCGGTTGATGTCGCCCATGGTTGCCATAAAATTCTCCTGTAAAGCGGTAAACTCCACGTTCACCGGCCCCTCATGGTTGCTCACCTCAATTTTCGGAGTGGAGTAGAACTCTTTCACCAAATCCTCGTACACAATGCCCTTCCAATCTAGGAAGGGTCTCCATCCAATTGCTTCAAATTTGGCTATCACCTCCTCCTTAAGTCCGAGCGCCTCCAAAGCTCCCATGTCCACCGTCTTGGGCATTACCACAGCTTTCTTCCGAATCTCCTCCGCGTGTTTCAATGCGTGCACCATGGGGGACTTTCCTTTTTGGTTTCACGTAAGGGGTCGTCGAAACCCTGGGGGTGCTCCTCAAAATCGTCAACTCGTCATCCTCCCCCCATTGTCGGAATCCTGCTAGTCCTTCTGTGACTTGGCGGTGGAAAGTGTCGCCACCGCCTTCTCTTTTTTCGTCGAGGGTGAAGACCCCGCGTCAGATGGTTCGCTCTTACTCCTCTTCACAGGAGAGGGCTCCACAGAGGTAGAAGCCCTCTTTTGACCCGCCAGTTATGTCAGCGCCTCGGCTGTCACATCCATCGTCTCCATCTGCTCCTCAGCGTTTGCTGCATCGACGGTCGGCGGAGGGTTCGCGATCTCCCCTAAAAGGTTGGGGGCTTCGACATCCGACCCCAATTGCTCAAGAGGGCCAGTATCTACCGGAGAAGGGCTCCGATCAGAGGAGGACATGATTTTGGTTTCAGAAGTTTTTGGCTTTTTGGTTTTCGTAGGTCTGGGTTTAGTGGTGGTGGAGGTGGTGGCGGCTTGAGTGTTTGAAGCTGAGGTTGAGGCTTTTCTGGTTTTGGCCATCTTTTTGAAAGAAGTGAGGGTTTTGTTTGGAGGTAATGAAATTATAATGATTGTGGCCGGTGGTTAGAATTCCGGGGTGATGTGATAGTGGGAAAGTGGGAAGAGGAGGTTATTTTTCGTTTAGGAGAGAAGAAATGAGGGGAAGGTGTATGTAGGCTAGGGTTAGGCTGACGTGGGGTGATAAAGGTGTCAGAGGTTTGAATTCTTGACCTTTCCCTCCCCCGGCCGTTACTTGTGCCTTTCTGCATTTGAGGCCTTCCGCCTCATGTGCCCTCCGAGGCATCTCACAACCTGCACATAAGCAAAGCAAGAGAAACACGCCCCCACAAGCAACGAGCCTCATAGGGGCGGTCAAACCGAACAAAAAGGAAAAATAAAACACGAAAATGAAAGAAACAAAACTTAAAACGAACCAGACATTGGGTTGCCTCCCGATCAGCGCCTTAGTTAACGTTGTGGGCACGACGTAGTCCTTCCTCAGTTTGAATCATCATCAAGGTCCCTTAGGCTAAGACCTGGGATCTTCAAGCTTTGCCCATAGTACGCCTTGAGTCTATGACCGTTGACCTTGAAAGTTTTTTCGGTCTTTGGTTCTTTGATTTCCACAGCTCCATTTGGAAATTGGGCACAGACTTCATATGGGCCAGTCCACTTTATTTTGAGCTTCCCTGCGGTCAGCTTGAATCGGGTTTGGTATAGGAGTACCAATTGCCCAGTATCGAAGCTATTTGCCTTGATGATTTTGTCATGGGCAAGCTTCAATTTTTTCTTGTGGAATGCGGCACTCTCATAAGCCTCCAGTCAGATCTCCTCAAGTTCTTGAATGCTGAGCTTTCTATTCTTCCCGGCTTCATCCCAATCCATATTCATTTTGCTCACAGCCCAGAAGGCTTTGTGCTCTAGTTCAACGGGTAGATGACACATCTTTTCAAAAACCATCCGATATGGGGATATCCCAAATGGGATTTTGTAAGCTGTTCGATATGCCCAAAGGGCATCATCAAGCCTGGTACTCCATCCTTTTCCAGTTGGTCCCACAGCCTTCCTCAGAATGGATTTGATGATTCTGTTAGACAACTCGGCCAAACCATTAGCTTGTGGGTGATAGGCTGTGGACACTCTGTGTTGAACTCCATATTTTTTAAATAAAGCTTCAAATGTGGCATTGTAGAAATGTGTGACTTGATCGCTTATGATTGCTCTGGGCACACCATAGTGACTGAATATGTGGGACCTCAAGAAACTTGACACCACCCTTGAATCATTGGTCTTGGTTGCCTTTGCCTCCACCCATTTGGACACATAGTCCACTGCTAGAAGAATGTATGGATTTCCCTTCGAATTGGGCAAAGGACCCATGAAGTCCATGCCCCATATGTCGAACACTTCCATCGGCAGGATAGGGACCATAAGCATCTCGTTCCTCCGGGTAATATTACCCTCTCTTTGACATTCCTCACACCTTCGGCACATCTCAAAAGAATCTTTGAAAACTGTGGGCCAATAGAACCCACAGTACAGTATCTTCCTTGCTGTTCTTCTGTGCCCAAAGTGTCCGCCACACTCCTTAGCATGGCAATGCTGCATTATACTTTCTTGTTCAAACTCGTTCACACACCTTCGGATGAGTTTATCTGAGCACATCTTCCATAAGTAAGGGTCATCCCATATGAAGGATTTGTTGTCGGCTTTGATCCTGTTCTTCTGATATAGAGTTGTACCCATAGGTAGTGATCTTGTGACCATATAGTTGACTATGTCTGCATATCATGGCTCTCTGGTCACAACCTTCCCCATGTTGCATAGCTCTTCATCTAGAAAAACATCGTTTATGGGCACACCATCTTCCTCCAGTAGGATGCGGGATAGATGATCCGCCACTTGGTTTCGGGCACCACTCTTGTCCTTGATCTTAATGTCAAATTCCTGCAATAAAATGATCCATCGAATCAACCTTGGCTTTGACTCTTTCTTCGCCATCAAGAATTTCAAGGCTGAGTGGTCTGTGTACACCACAATCTTACTTTCGAACAGATATGACCAAAATTTCTCAAAAGTAAAGACTATGGCCAGAAGCTCCTTCTCGGTTGTGGTGTAGTTGCTTTGAGCAGCATTAAGAGTCTTTGAGGCATAGTATATCACAAAGTTCTCTTTTCCAATCTTATGCCCCAACACAGCTCCAACGGCATATCCGCTTGCATCATACATAAGCTCAAAGGGCATTTCCCATTCTGGTGTTCAGATGATTGATGTTGTGGTCAGATGCCTCTTCAGGGTCTGGAAAGCCTCATGACATTCTGGGCTGAAGTTCCAGGGCACATCGTTCTGCAACAATCTGGTCATAGGCTGAGCGATCTTGACAAAGTCTTTGACGAATCTTCGATAGAAACCTGCGTAGCCAATGAATCCTCTCCACTGTTTAACTGATGTAGGGGGTGGTAATTTGGCAATGATATCGACCTTTGCCTTGTCGACCTCGATTCTGCGCTCTGATATGACATGTCCCAAAACTATGCCATCCTTCACCATGAAATGTCATTTTTCATAGTTGAGCACAAGGCTCTTCTCCACACAACGCTTCAATACCAATTCGAGGTTGCCAATGCATGAATCAAAATCCTTGCCATAGACTGTGAAGTTGTCCATGAACACCTCGATGCAACTCTCCAAAAGACAAGAGAAGATACTCATCATGCAGCGTTGAAATGTGCCCGGGGCATTGCATAGCCCAAATGGCATCCTCCTGTAGGCAAAGGTGCCAAAGGGGCACGTGAAGGTGGTCTTATCCTGGTCCTCCAATGCGACCCATATTTTCATATTGCCCGAGTATCCATCGAGGAAACAAAAGAACTTGTTTCCAGCCAATCTTTCCAACATTTGATCGATGAAAGGTAAAGGAAAGTGGTCCGTGCGAGTTACCTTGTTTAGTTTGCGATAATCAATGCACACCCGCCACCCAGTTTGCAGCCTGGTTGCGACCAACTCCTGTCTTTCATTATCTATGACTTGGATTCTAGACTTCTTTGGCACCACGTGTATTGGGCTCACCCAACGGCTGTCCGATATGGGGTAGATGATCCCCAACTCCAATAGCTTAAGTATCTCCTTTTTGACCATCTTTCATCACCGGATTGAGCTTTCTCTGTGGGTCTCTAACCGGCATGGCATCGTACTCCAGTAAGATGTGATGTTGGCATACATTAGGGCTTATGCCCTTGATATCGGCCAAAGTCCATCCTATGGCCTCCTTGTACTTCCATATGACCTGCTCGACTCTGTCCTCCGGCTCTAGGCTCAGCTCTGAACTTATGATCACAGGCAAGGTTTGATTTTCTCACAGGTAGATGTACTTTAAATGGTTGGGGAGTGGTTTTAACTCAAGATTGGGTGCTCTGACCTGGGACGGTAGCAATCTGTCGTCCTCCCCTAAAGGTGTGACCTCCAAGGGTTGATGGTCTTGAAGTTGCATTTTCTCTACCTCCCCTTGCTCCAAGTCTCCGATCATAGCTTCCATTATTTTCATCTCGTTCTTCAGGTCATATTCTCCATTTCTGTGCATAGAGGGCACAACATGGTCCACCACTCGATCCATGATATCAACGAACTCTACACTCTCAATGTCAGCTGGGTGCTTGGTTGCCTTGAACAAGTTGAAAGTCACAGTTTCTCCATCGAATTGGCACGTTAGCTTCCCGATTGCATAATCAATTTGGGTTTGAGCCGTCTTGAGGAATGGTCTGTCCAGAAGCATTACTATCGGCTTTGCCTTGGAACCTCCCATGTTGAGCACATAGAAGTCGGCTGGAAAAATAAGGTCTTGGACCTTAACAAGAACGTCCTCCACTATGCCCTCAGGGTACACACTTGACCCGTCCGCCAATTGGATCGCCACTCGGGTGGGTTTGAGTGGTCCTATCTTTAGCTCTTGGTATATGGTCAAAGGTATGACATTGATCAACGCGCCCAAGTCCAGCATAGCTTGGTCGATCCTTGTATCTCCAATGATGCATGGTATGTAGAACATTCCCGGATCTTTGCACTTTATGGGCATATCCCTTTTGAGTACAACCGACACCTGCTCTCCCACATGGAACTTCGCATCATCCGTGTACATAACCTTCTTGGTACAGACTTCTTTAAGAAATTTGGCACATTTGGGCATAGTGCGCAATGCTGTGAGCAAGGGATATTGACCTCCACCTTTTGGAACATCTTGACAAGGTTGCTCATTTCCTCTGCCTCACGGTTCTTGGCCAGTTTGCCTGGGAAGGGGGGTTTGATGACCACCTTAGATTTTTCTTCGGCTTTGGGCACATCCTCCTTCTTTTTCAGTTCTGGGGCAGGTTGGCTTGGTTTCTCCACCTCTATCTCCTCGTCCACCTTCTCTTCAGCGTCTGTGGTCACAGACTCTTCTTCAGGCACATGCACTACTTCAGGCAAAGTCTTGCCACTCCTCAAGTTGACTGCATTCACCTGTGCCTTGTTGTTAGGTACCACAATCTGTGGGGACAACTCTTCGTTGTTCTTGCTGGCGTTCATCTGGGCAAAGTTCTGCTGCATGTGGGCCATTTGAGTGTTCAAATTATGTATGGCTCCTCTAGGCTCAAGCTTGAACTTCTCATTATCTTGTTGGATCTTGGCCACACTCTTCTGAGTTTCTCGCATACATTTGAATATGGCTTCCATCGTAGGAGCTTTGCCCTGGTTCTGTTGCTGAACCGGAGGTTGGTTCTGTGGCTGGTTAGGGGCAATGTAGTGATTACCCCCATACCTTAGGTTCTCGTGGTTTCTCCATGGCTGGTGGTATCCTTGACCATTTTGGTCATAGCGTTGCTTCTGCCCATAGTTCCCTCTGTTGTTGTTGTTATGCCTAAAGGCATTAACTTGCTCTTCTTCAAATAGGGTAGGGCACTGGTCCGTCATGTGGTTGGGGTCAGTGCATAACTGACAGGCCTTGACAGGCTTCTTGATTGTGGGCTTCATCATTTCCACCATTTGTTTCACTGCATTACATAACTTGTCCACCTTTGAGTTATTCTGGTTCTGGCGCACAGTTGTGTTTTTGGGCACAACCGCTCCATCTTCTCGGAATTCCTCCGCCATCTCTGCAAAAAGCTTGAAAGCTTCACTAGGCAACTTGTTGAGTATCAATCCTCCACACGCTGCATTGACCAATAGCTTCTCGTTTAGTCTCATCCCATTCATGAAATATTGGATGAGGTCCTGGTCAGATATCTGATGCTGTGGGCATTTTGTCTGCAATTATTTGAATCTGCCCCAGTAGTCATAGAGCGTCTCCCCTATGCCCATTTGTATGGTGCTTATCCTCTTTCTCGCATTCTGGATCCTTGAGGCGGGAAAGTATTTCTCTAAGAACTTTTGCTGCATCATTTGCCATGAAGTAACGCTCCCTGTGGACAAAGTGTACAACCACTCCCTCGCACTATCCTGTAGGGAGAATGGGAACAAGACAAGACGGATGTACTCTGCCTTGTTTCCAGTAGCTCTAACTGTGCCACACACCATCTCAAAGTCTTGCAAATGTCTCTGAGGATCCTCTCCGGGCATATCGCTGAATTTGGGCAGAATCTGTATGAAGGAGTGTCGTAACTCCCAATTGTCAGTGATTGTGGGCAAAGTTATGCCCAACGGCCTCAGGCTCATGTTGTTAGGAAATATCATTTCCCTCAAAGTCTGCTCCGGTGCATCTCCACCTCCATTTGCTTTTGCCATCTCGACTTGCCTTGGTCTAAATAGGGCACGAGCTGCTCCTCTTTGTCCCCTGCTTCTGCCTCTACCACGCAACTTACGTAGTCTGCGCCTTACATTCGCCTGGATCTCATGATCAAACCACAAGTCACCGTTCTCACCTGCAAGGTTAGGTACGAACATACAAGGGCAAAATCAAAACATAAATGAGTACTAAAATACTAGATCGCCGATTCTCCGGCAACGGAGCCAATTTGCCGAAGCCCATCGTGAAAGTTCAGGCAAATGATATTTGTATTTTCCTATGCCCTGCAATTAAGGTTAGTATTAATGGCAAGTAATAGGGTCGAACCCACAGGGAATCGGTGTATCACAGTTTTCGTGTCACAAGCTTTATATTTGGTTGCCCGTCTCTGGGCAAAAGTGTCACTTGCCAACCTGTGGCAAAACAGAATTGAAATCTATCTATGAGCAATATGTAAATGCTGAAATAGAAAACACAAGAAAATGGTCAGTAATAAAAGAAACCCGGTGTGGGCATAGTCTTGGTGTGATATGGGATAATTCTTTCGGTCATAGGTTCAAGGATTTTCATTGTGCGATCGCATCTTTGGTTATGGATAGTAGTCAATAGGCTGGGCCTCTTTTTTTACTCGTCACGTGCGCAGCCTACCCCATCCTCATCTGTGCCCTCAATGTGGCTGACGGACCCAAATGACCCATAAGCATGTCCGAAGACATACGATCACCTTTCTCACATTTGCCGCACTATGTAGAACCGGATTTCTCCATTAATGGTTCCACTTGTTGCTTGTAACTTGGTTATGCCCAGAGCATCACCGTCCGCTTGAAACTCCAGGTTTCCCCAAGTTGTATTGGCATCGGGCCAAATACTTCGGGAATGTGACTGCACAACTCCTGTGCCCGTTTCGACCTCACGAATTATGATTATTCCACATCAACCTTAACTAGCCCATACTGGGCTAAGGAACTTAGCTACTCATAAACGTAAAAATAAAAGCAAGGTAAGTAAAGAAAATCATACTTGAATTGGAAATTGTCTAGGCGTAAATCAAACAAAGTACTTTCCGGCACCAACTCCGATCATCGACGAACGAAACATAAAACATAAAAGTAAAGTGGCATGTGGCCGTGTATCTGCCTCATAGTCACTCAACACATGAACAAAAACTAGGGAAAATTATTAAAGGAAAGTGGCCGCGTAGGGGGTCGGCTTGGAACAGTACACCGCCGGAGCTATCTGAGAAGCTTGATGTTGCCTAACTTCCGAATTCGCCGAACTCCTTCTTCTGGCAGGTGCATCCATATTTATAGAGAAGGCATGGGCTATGGTTTGGTCCAGAACAGGCGGCGGCTGGGCTAGGGTTTGCATGGTTGGTTCTTTCCTTCCATGGTGTGCCCTAAGATCTGCATAGCCTCCGGTATGGCAATGATTCTCGGATGTGGAAGGTAAGTGGATTTTCTTCCTTTTCTGGACCCGAGGGACAGATTCTCCCGCCTGTACATATTCACTCCAGCTGTGCCCAACTTCAACTTCTCTCTTGGCCTCCTTTCCTTTGCCTTCAATCCCTTGGTTTCTGCTCATGTGGCTTCTTTCGGGCCTCCTGCCCAAACACAACCCGATCCCGCGCGGTATTCGATGTGGGCACAGAATGGTCTGTGCCCTTGCTTGCAGTCAGGTACTTGTCCCTTTCACGGAATGGAGCCGGTTTTCTCCTTATGCCTCCTGCACACTTCCTGTGCCCAAAACATGCCCTCCCAGGCATAAGCACACAAAAAATATGCAAAAAGACTCGATCTAAACCTAAAAACAGACACAAAAAGAGCACAAAAAATGGGCTCGTCACCCACACAAAGGAGAGCCTTCACCGCAGACCTGCCATGGGAGTACGAGTACTCAAAAGCCAAGCGTCAACTTTGTCGGCAAAGACTGAGAGAAGAATAAGAAGATTATAGATAAAGGAGAGTTGATGCTGACAACAAGTGGTGGATCCACAGGTGGTCCCATAACTGTTTCTGACACGAGAAGGACTACACAATATTTATTGTCGATTGACGTGGCGTTTGAAGAGCTGAAGGGAGAAAATTACCTCTCGGGGTAAAGAGAAGCAGACCTAAAAGGATAGAAATGCCCCTCCACGTTTAGGACTAAAGAGACCAATATACTGCTCATTTAGAATAATCTATAAATAGAAGAGATAAACTGCATTGTAAACACACATGTTTCCACTATAGCGAGTCGTTGCCAAACTAACATAAGACTCCAAAATTCAAAGATCAGTGTGCCAGATTTTCATATTATCGTTGCGATTCAAATATCAATCCCATTTAAGTTCAAATTTTGTTTGTGTTCTCATTATTCAAGAAGAAGTTCAAGTTCCACACTTGTGAAGATCCTGTTGAACTCGCTCCAGCGAGGTTCATTCTTTTTCGTTCGTAATTAAAGCAAGACCGGTGATTCAATACAGAACAGGTTACATTTTTCTTCTTTTTGTATAAAAATATTGGATCCAATTTAAACCACCTTCACCGGAGACTTTGCTTATATGTAAATAAGATTTTCATAAAATTAAGTATGACTTTTATTGGAGAAAATAATATTAATACTTTAAGACATTGGTGGACGTCGCCAACCACCAAATAATTCCTGCGGAATTACCAAAATAAATTAGTACAATGGTAAGCAGGGTCGATCCCACAGAGAGCAGTTAAAAATCATTCAAATCCCTAAGTCTATAAAATCGGTGATGCCACCCCGCCTTAATTTTAAGAAGGATTAATTAAACTAAGAAAGCAATAAATCAAATAAAAACTACTCTTAAAGTAAATCAATAAAAAGGATAATTCGGCTCAAATAAATCCACTCTAATTCAAACTCTGATCATCGACGCAATAATTAATTAATCCCTATCAACCAACCAGTTATAGGATACCGTGAAACGCAACAGACGTACCCCAATTCCTACTTACGGTATCGATAAACAGCTGGAGACGCCAGACCTGCTTATTTTCCTTATTAAAATATAACCTAGCTGAAGACGCCAGACCTAGATTTAATATTCTAATAGCATTACGATGAAGGAACCCAATTTATATCAATTATCCTAGAGACGCTAGCAATAATTAATATACCAATTAATTCCTACTACGAACATGGTAGGTTTATCACTAATCAACCCTATTCCAACAATTACGGATTGGAGGTGCTAATTGACTGTAATCCAATTAAACTTAAGTTGGCCAGACTTAAATAGAATCGAAATTATCTTTAAACCCTAGGAATTAATCGGAATCAATAGGAATCAATTTTAAACCAATTAGGTATCACAGATCATTAAATTAGAGTTTCATTATTCTCGCCGAATTAAAAACTTAGCTACTCATACTTAAATTAAAAAAACAATCAAATAAATAAAAATCAACATGAAGAAAATAATCGAACAAAAACTAATGAAATAAATTGCAAGAAATCAAATTAACACTTGAACCAATTGAAGAAATCGTCTGCTCCCTTGCTCCAAATCCAGCCGCAATATTGAATGAAGAGAACAAGATTTAATCTAAAGTAAAACTATGAAATCAAATGCTAAAGAGGACGTGTGAATCAATTTGCATGAAGTAAAATTGCATGAAATAAAGTCAACTCCTATTAAACTAAATTCAAAAGTTGCGGCTGTATCTCTTGAAAGCAAAATAAAACCTAGTGCTAATTTACTAATAAAAAACTAACTAACTAATAAAAAGGCGGCTAGGTCTTATATTAGGGAATTAATCCCACAAATCCGCCAAGTCTAAAAAACATGGGCTTCGGCCCTCTCTTCTAAATTAAGTCCAAAATAAATTAAAACAAGAGTTTTGAGCTTCATAAAAATATAACAATTATTTAAAAGCCCAATCTCTAACTATCTTCAAATTCCACGCCAAATCTCCATCAAAAGCTTGTCTTTCACCAATTCCTTCCATCAACAGCTCCCTCTCCAATTCTTCTCATCCCTGCGCCAAAACATTGCAAACTATGCAAAATCACATGAAACCAAGGCGAAACGTGTTGGATTTGTATACTGAAAGCAAGAACGTTTTATGCTTGTATACAATGATTCCTGTGTTCACTATTTAATCTCCTATCTGATTGGGTTCATGATTGCATATGTATGTTCTTTATCTCTATATAAGTAGATTATATGGTGTGTTGTAGATCACAGAAGACCGTATATTTGGAATAACCTTAAGAGATATAATATAATAACAGCCGAAATAACTCTAGGACAAGTTATTGGTTTAGGCTGCGGTATAGATGGAAGTAGTTTGTCTTGATTACTTATCTATACTGGTACGTCATAACATATAGATAGGACCACAGTGAGATGTATTATTCTATCTGACTTAAGTGAAGAATCAAGATCTCGGTAACTTATATGATCTTAATACTAATAAGATTTTAGATATATATGTCGATTCGTTTATCACTTTGATTTACTATGAGCGAGAGTTATATAGTAACTTGAATACTCTGTATCTTGGGTGATAGCGGTTAATATATGATATTTGATTATCTGTATTAGTACTCGTATCCGTATAGGATAATGACATCCCCTTAAGGAGCTCAATAATATTTATTGTGTTGAACCCTGCAGGTTGATTAAGTTCAGGCGCAATGCGACGTGCGCCGCGCGCGCCTAATCGTGCGCCGTGCACGCTGCCACTGCACGGGTTGTTGCGCATGGTGGCTGGGCGAAACGGAGAGGAGGCAGCCGGCAGGGGCGGTGCGCGCCCGGGGCCACGCCTGCGCGCTCTGCGCGCTGCCGCTGCTCTCGCCGTGCGCTGCTGCTGCTGGCCGTGCGCCCTACTGCTGCTGCTGGTGCGGGTCAGGCTGGCGAGGAGGAGGCGAGCGATGGGGGCGGGGCGCGCCCGGGGCAGCGCCTGCGCGCGGCGCACCCAGCGGGCGACGCACTGCCGCTGCTGTTCCGCCCGCGCTGGAGGCTGCTGCTACCGGATGGTGCACCGGGCTGCTGCCGAGCTCGCGCTGGGCGCCAAGGTAAGCGGCGGCGCCTAGGGTTTTCAAACCCTAGGTGGCCGATTTTCCAAACCCTAGGGGGCCCAAACCCTAGTTTTTCCAAAGACGGGCCGGATGAAGTGTTCGGGCCAAGTTTTAGTTTTTGGGTTTATTTTATTTTATTTTTCTTTAAAAATAGAATAGCTGTTGGGATTCCACGAATGGGTCACGAAGAATTTTAATTCTTTTTTTCTGTTCTTTGCATGTCGTGGTGTTAATCGTTTATGCTCTTTGCATGCTGTTTTGTCTTTGCTTGTTAATATGTGTTTATTAACTGCGCTTAGACAAGCATGTTAGGTTTATCGTTTTCTTAAGCATGTTTTAGAATTCTGCGAGCATGTTTTTACATGTTGCGTTCTAGATGAGCATGATTAGGATTATGTGCTTGAGCATGAACAAACCTTTTGAATTAAAAAGACTAAGCAGTTTTAATAATTTTAAGGAATTAAAATTATTTCTAGACCTCCACATGCGGTCTCTAGACAAAGTGATTAGCAATGTGAGTAAACGTCCACACAGCGTGGCTTACTTCACATTTGTTTCTCATAAGTTTGTCAGAAGAGGTTTCTATTAAAAATATTTAAATCCATTAAAGTAGTGGGAGTTATGCAGTAAACGTCCACACAGCGTGGCTTACTTGTATAATTTTCACAAGTACTTTGGAGAATGGAATTTAAATAAGATAACCAAGAAAATTAAATTGAAAGCGACATGGTCCTAGTGAGTATGTCAATTTCAAGAATTTAATTTTTAAGGTTAAATTGTGGTCAATGCTTAGATATCATATCAAGTACAATGTACAACTCCCCGAGGAGTCCCTTCTTGATGATGATATGGTCTAGTTAAGGTGCCAACTATTAATTTCTTTTGTCAAAAGGTTAAGTTGACATGGGAATTAAATGACTAGGTGAATAGTCTGGTTGAGGAGTTCGTGTGTAAACGTCCACACAGCGTGGCTTGCACATGGGATTCCTTGAGCCGTTGGAGGTTTCATTAATATTGTTTTTATTAAAAGGTTACAATATTATTGTTACGAACTATATGCTTTCATGTTCTTACATGTTTAAATTGTTTACTTTCAGATATGTCTATGTCTCCGATAATTAATATTCTAGCTAGCAATCCTCTCACCGGTCCTAACTATACCGAATGGAAACGCCACAGAATGTATATTCTTGACGCTGATGAGCACAGTTTTGTGTTACCACTCCACGTCCCGCGACCTTAACTGATCAGTCGACTGATGCGGAACGTGAGGCGCATAGGAGGTGGCACAAGTCAAATAATATGGCCAAGTGCTATATTATGATGACTCGCAAACTTTGCAACTCTAGCATCAGGGCATGGACGACGCGGCTACGATCATGTTAAATCTCTCTGAGGTTTATGGGGAGTCCGAAAGATCTGCCCGCTTTAACATGATGAGAGAAATCTTGGCATGTAAGATGAGCGATGGCAGTTCTGTGCACGATCATGTCATGCATATGATAAATTTGTTTGACATGCTTGATCTGCTAAGAGGGGGTATCGAAGGCGAAGCCAAAGTCGATATCATCCTCAACACTCTCCCCAAATCTTATGAGAACTTCCGTCTCAATGTCGTTATGAGCAAGGCCAACTATACTCTTAATGAGTTGTTGAATGCTCTAGTTACGGCGGAGGGAGTCATGGGCACGCGGAAGGAGAAAGAGGTTCTTGTCGCTGCCAAGGGATCTGCTTCTTCGTCGAAAGGCGGGAAAAAGAAGTGGAAAGGTCCAAAGGGCAAGAATGACAACGAAGCTAGTGGGAGTGGCAAAGCTAAAGTGGACGGCCCTACCGGCGGTGTGAAAAAGCTGACGGGAAAGGGAAAGTGCTTCAAGTGCGGCAAGACTGGGCATTGGAAGAAAGATTGTCCGATGCTCAAGGCAAAGGGACAAGGGCTTCAAGCCGACAAGGCAGCTGGAAAGTGATGAGATCACCATCTCCATGGGCAATGCGTCGAAGGTCGCAGCTGTTGCTATTGGAGATTTATCTTTATGTTTTGGTGATGACATTTTAGTTTTGAGAGATATTTTATATGTGCCGGATTTTCGGCGAAACATAATTTCTGTTTCAAAGTTATTTTTGGATGGATATTCTGTTACTTTTGATAGGGGTGTCTCTATCATGAAAAATAACATGACTATTTGCTCCGGAATTTTGAACAACTCTCTCTATACTATTACATATCCAATTAAAAATTCTGTTCATGTTGCATCTACATCACAAATCTGTGCTAATCCGAATAAGAGGAAACACTTTTCTCATGAACAATATACACATGCATGGCACCTAAGGTTAGGCCACATCAATCTAAATAGGATCCAAAGGCTCGTTTCAAATGGAGTCTTAAAAGACTTTCAAGCTGTTCCATTTAGAACCTGCGAATCCTGTATAGAAGGAAAGATGACGGCAAGGCCTTTTAAGGCCAAGGGGAATAGGGCCTTGCATGTGTTAGAATTGATTCACTCTGACTTGTGTGGACCGATGTCCACAAAAGCTCGTGGAGGGTATGAGTATTTCGTCACTTTCATTGACGATTACTCAAGGTTTGGGTATATTTACCTACTTCAACACAAGTCTGAATGCTTTGAGAAATTCTTAAGGCAGAAGTGGAGAAGAAAACGGGTAAATCTATCAAGTCATTGCGGTCTGATCGCGGTGGCGAATACCTCAGAAACGAATTTTTGCAATACTTGTCAGATTTTGGGATTACATCCCAATTGACTGCACCGGGTATTCCCTAACAGAACGGTGTAGCGGAGAGAAGAAACAGAACTCTTTTGGAAATGGTACGATCAATGATGAGCTATGCATCGTTGCCTATTTTGTTATGGGGATATGCCTTGGAAACAACGGTTTACTTGCTAAATCTAGTACCTTCCAAATCGGTTCCTAAAACTCCTATCGAGTTATGGTCTGGGCGCCAGCCCAGCTTAAGCCATATAAAGGTATGGGGTTGTCCTGCATACGTGCTAGACAAGGAAACGAAGAAATTGGAACCTAGATGTGAAGTAATGCTGTTTGTAGGATACCCTAAGGGAACGAAAGGTGGTTATTTTTATAATCCTAAGGATCAGAAAGTGGTTGTTAGCACCAACGCACGATTCTTGGAACAGGATTATATAGATAATCACAAATCTAAGTCCGAGATTGTTCTTCAAGAAATCGAAGGCAATGGACAGGCGATTCCATCACCCCAGCCAAGTGTGCAAGTGAATGCACCACAGGATACTGCACAAACCATTGTCACAGCTGTACCACCACCGCTTCGTCGTAGTGGGAGGGTTATAATTCAACCCGATCGATTTATGTTCTTGGGAGAGTCTTCGGATCTTCTTCCTGTTGATGAACAAAAGGATGTCGACCCTGATAACTATAGACAAGCGATGAAAGATCTGGATGCAGATTCTTGGTACGACGCCATGGTTTCTGAAATAGAATCCATGACTGCTATGGATGTATACGAGAAAACTGAACTATCTGATGGCTTCGAGGCTATAGGTAGTAGATGGGTATACAAGAGAAAGCGAGATTCGGATGGCGAAGTCGCAGCTTTTAAAGCTAGACTGGTGGCGAAAGGTTATACCAAGGAACATGGTATAGATTATGATGAAACCTTTTCACCGGTTGCCATGCTTAAGTCTATCCGAATACTCCTTGCCATAGCAGCCCACATGAACCTTGAGATTTGGCAAATGGATGTCAAAACCGCTTTTCTAAACGGTTTCCTTGAAGAAGGAAGGGACATTTATATGCAGCAACCCGAAGGGTTTGTGAAAAAGGGCGAAGAGCATCTTGTTTGGAAGCTGAAGAAGTCCATTTATGGACTTAAGCAAGCTTCGAGGTCATGGAACAAGCGTTTTGACGAGGTGATTAAATCCTATGAATTTACTCGTTGTGAAAACGAAAGTTGCGTGTACCGGTTAGATGCCAATGGCGACGTGGTTTTCCTTGCACTTTATGTAGATGATATCCTCCTCATTGGTAACAATGTTGAGCTATTATCGAACATAAAGAAGTGGTTATCCGAACAGTTTCAAATGAAGGACTTAGGAGATGCAGCGTACATCCTGGGGATCAAGGTTGTCCGTGATCGCCAGAAAAGGATGTTGAGCTTATCTCAAGCGTCCTACATTGATATTGTGATTGCTCGTTTTAGCATGCAAACTGCCAAGAAAGGCTTGCTACCTTTCAGACATGGCATTCCTCTAGCTATGTGTTTACCTTGGGAGGTGGAGTCGTATCATGGCGGAGTGCAAAGCAGAAATGTATTGCAGACTCCACCATGGAAGCCGAATATGTAGCTGCTTCTGAAGCTGCTAAGAAGGCTGTATGGTTCCGGAACTACCTCTTGGATCTAGGAGTGGTGCCTAATTTGCCTAAGAGTATCATAATTTATTGTGATAACTCGGGTGCAGTGGCAAATTCTAAGGAACCCAGGAGCCACAAGGCGACCAAACACATAGAGAGAAAGTACCACATCATACGAGAAATCGTAAGCAGAGGAGATGTGCTAGTTGAGAAGATTGATACATTGGAGAACTTAGCTGACCCTTTCACAAAGAGCTTGCCGCAAAAGGCCTACGAGAAGCATGCTCGAGGGATGGGTGATGCGTCTTCGACTTTTGGGCCATTTGGCCCTATTTTTCTCTTTCTTTTGTTTTGTTTGAGTCGTCTTGGGGAGAAAACAGGTATTCAGGAGGAAGAAGGCTCAGTCAAGGGCATATGCACGAAATGTGGTCAGAATAGGCATTACCGGAACAAAACTATCCAAGCTTCCAGAAGTGAAACTTACCAGGAAGAGAGCTCGGCGAAGTACCCCTCAGAACCATTCGAGGCGCGGGAATCTCTGAAGTGTACCACCTGGTGTAAGGCTAACCGAAGGAAGCAGTTGGTAAGGCCATAACAACAGTCGCAGTCAGCACAGATGAGCTATATATGAACCAGGAAGAGAGCTCGACGAAGTACCCCTCAGAACCATTCGAGGCGCGGGAATCTCTGAAGTGTACTACCTGGTGTAAGGCTAACCGAAGGAAGCAGTTGGTAAGGCCATAACAACAGTCGCAGTCAGCACAGATGAGCTATATATGAACCAGGAAGAGAGCTCGACGAAGTACCCCTCAGAACCATTCGAGGCGCGCGAACGTTCGAAGTGTACCACCTGGTATGAGGCCAACCGAAGAAAGAAGCTAGTATGACCATTCCCGTCAATAGCAGTCAGCAGCTAGAGCTATATATGGAAAGACGTGTGGAGGAGATTGCCCGGAAGATTCTGGCGAATTCTAGCAATGGAAGGATCTGGAATAATGTGGAATCAACCCCAAATCCGCTGGAGATCCATTATCTATCAAATCAAATCAAGGATCAAGCTAAATATGGAAGGAAATAATCTGCCAGATTTGGTCTGCCGGCTAGGGTTTACCGAATCGCTATATATATGTGGCTGGCAGAGGGCAGTCTTGCGAGTTTGAGAGCAGTTTTGGGGTCTTACGAATTTCAGAGAGAAAATTTACATTCTAGAGTTTAGGATTACTCTTCTAGACTTAGATTTTAGTTAGTTCACCAAGAAAACAATTTACTTTGTTATTTTACATTTTTCGCACCAAACACTTTAGTTGCTTTTCGTATTTCAATTCCGTTGTGACGAACAAAGCCAAGGTTGTTTCCTTAGGTATTTTTATATCAAGTAATTCGAATTTCCTTTCATTCATGTATTCATTTTATTTCGTATTTATGTTTTTCAATATGTGTGAGTAGTTCCCTTGGTGAGGTTTAAGGGGTGGAAATAATTGTTGTCAATATGTAAACATTCGTGAGGCACTTGTTCTTTCGGTTGAATCTCGTGGTTCCGGAAGGATCTGTTCGAAACCATGGGCAGTAGGGGCCTAACGTGTGATCTCCGTTCGGTAAAACGCTGTCCATGTCAAGCAAAGGCCAGGGTATACCAAGGTGCAACAATCGGTATGCCCAAGACCGAGTAGCTGAGCAACGTCAACAAAAGGCGTTGTAGATCCAGAAGGTGGGGAAAGGGTTGATGGGATACACTGCCCTTCCTCAGTCTTGGGCTTCTCTAGAGACTATCCATCAACTGTGACGAGGCATAAAGCCATGGTTATCAAACGAGGAAAGCAATCTCGGCGCCGTAGCATGTCTATGACTGGTCGGCTGACAAAGCCGGAAATAGTTGAGTCCAGGAGGCATGTGTCACTAAAAGCGCGGAGTTGCGGACCTCGGGAGAGAAGGTTGGTGAGGGTCATACTTGGTGAGTAACGGGTATGACTACTATCTAAGGAGGAGTGAAGCACTGCCTTGTGACCGGGGAATGTGTGACCTTCGGACCAAGTGACCACAATGGGATCAACCATCATAAGTGTGAAGTATAGCCTCTTGAAACGCCCCAAGGTCTTTGGGCCACGCCTTGAGTCTATACGGATCATGGACGGATCATCAGTATGCCTATGACCGAAATAAATATTGACAACAGTTATGACCTAACCGTAAACCTTACCCCTTGTTATATTTGATCTTCGTTTAGTTTACTTGTGCAGATTATACAGATTGAGACCGTGACAACTCAGTTTGTGCACCCGAAGAGTAAAGTAGTTCCTCACTCTCCGTGGGATCGACCCTATACTTGCTGCTAAGACTGTTCTTTGGTTGTGAGCAATAGGAACGTGTACTGTCCGTCTAGGGCATACACAAATTATTTTGATACCGCGCGCCGGGCGACGGGCGCGCGCGTCCCATCAAATTGGCGCCGTTGCCGGGGAGTGACGCGCAACAATTTTACTCTTCACTTTCCATCTTCTGCTTACTGTATAACGCGGTACGGCGAGACGCGGGATGGCAACTGATGCCCTGCAGACCATGCGTCAGCTGGCATTCCCGACTGACCTGAACCTGAAGCCCAGCGGTATAACCTTACCGACCATCGAAGGCCGGTATGAGCTGAAGACAGACCTGATCCAACTCATGTCCAAATTCCATGGCATACTTGAAGATGATCCAATCACACATCTCCGAGACTTCGAGATGATATGCTCTACGGAGGATAACCAGGCGTCCATGGGAGAATACATTAGGTTGCTCTTGTTTCTTTTCACACTACAAGGTAGTGCAAGGAAATGGTACTATGGCTTGACCGCTGGCAGTGTGACCACATGGGCTGAGATGCAACAAAAGTTCCTGGAGCGGTATTACTCAGCAGCAAAAGTCTTCAGTATGAGGCGGACCCTACAAAACATCAAACAAGGAGAGCTCGAATCATTCTACGAGTATTGGAGCCGATTCAAAGGGTTGTTGGAAGAATGCCCACACCATCAAATTCCTGAATATAATTTGGTGGAGTACTTCATAACGGGACTCAAGAAGTACGAGAAAAAACTTGTTATTGCGGCATGTGGAGGTTCGATGTTTGACAAGACGCCCAAAGATGTTTTGCAAGTCATTGAATGTATGGCCACGAAGTTGGGAGCATATGAATGCAATCTGGAAGTACCAAAGAATGTGGAGAATGGAAACCTCAACGAGTTGAAGAAGGAGATCATGGAGCTCAAACAACTCGTCGTAGTCTTGATCACACCGGAGAATGTTCGTCAGTGTGGCCCAGACCACATGACCGAGCATCAGACTGATGGATACACTCTCTCCGTAGGGGGTGGACCAATGGAAGATGTTGCCATGGGAGAAAATGATGACCAGCACGAAAAGTATGATCCATTCTCTCACTCTTACAATGTTGAATGGAGTGAAGATCCAAGTTCCCAATGGGGATATGGAGAATGGAAGAATCAACAACTGCTTCCAGTACAGGGCATACCACAGACGCCCTCGTCCCAACCAGAACCACAAGAAGAACCAACTTGGGAGGAGTTAATGGAAGCAATCGCTAAGGATGCTGAACTCTTCGAGTCTGAAACAAAGGTCGGGATCGATCTGACCGAAGAAGCTGACGGAGCAACACTGCAAGAGGAGAATAGTTCATAAAAGCGCCATGTCAGTATGCCCACAACGCCAGGCATTGAAGTTGAATTCACCGAAAAAGGCATACCGGCGTCTGAAGAATCTGTCAGAGAAGCTCATACAGAGGAGATTACCCAGAAACTGCCAACTACCACACCGCTTTGGCCGAATATCTTGGAGAAAGCAAATAATCAAAAACGGCCACTAACTCAAAATGCCAGCCATTTGGAGAAGAAGGCAAGAATGGAAAAGGCTGGAAAGTCAGAATCTGTGGTGGCGGTCATACCGGAGAAGGAGTTGCTGAAAGATCTTACGGATGCTGCCAAACAAGAAGAGTGGCTGGAATCATACTTTTTGGAGGAACTTACCCAGGAAACCCTAGGAAACAAGATTGGACCATCTCGATCTGAAGATGAAGTTGAACCAAAGATGCAACAAGACCATGAGGAATGGAGCAAGGCATACGGTAGTGCTGGAGTGAGCAAGGAAATTGGAAAGCGAGTCTTTGATCCAGGCATACCGATGATGGAGAAAGGTTTTCTCATAAAACCCTATGTTGCATGAGGAAATGGACAACGTCGAGCTCGAGACAATAAACAAGAGCGCTGACTGGGAGGCAACCCAGAATAAGGTCGCTGGTATGACCATTACTGCGTTAGTTTCATGTTTCTTTTATTTTTCTTGTGTTTTGTGTTTCTTGGAGGACTAACCATGCAGAAGAGTTGAGCTGGACCCTAAGCATTGAAGATCAAAACCCACTTTGCGAAGCAAAGTGTGTAGGTGGGGCCGGTGGAGTTACAGTAGGGTGGTCAAGGGATTACCGCATCAGCAGTATGATTGGTCAGGGTCTGCCCGACTGGCAAGACCTTTGCATTTTGAAGGACGGGGAAATTCATTCGCCCACTCTCCACCACTCCATAGCTGCTACACATGATCTCAACGCTATACTGATGCCAAAACAATTTTGTTGGACATTTGGGATGCATTCCACCAAGTCCTCGCACTCCATGAATAAGTTTTCTCTCCCTAGTAGTCTTTGTTTTTCTTTTGAGTCTTGAGTTAGAGTCTGTCTGCACATGTTGTTGGTATTGGTGATTCATGCATGCTATTTGGTTTGACTGGTTTGTTGGTATGATGAGCATGATCACATGATAGCAGTAGTGAGCATACTGAATACTCCCACCTGTGAGATCTGAGCCAAAACTGCATTTATTTTCTGTGTGACTATGCTGCTTGGTAACCCCAGAACTTGTTTATGGATTTTAGCTAGTTGGTATAATTTACATGATTAGGGCAATTTTCTTCAAATTAGAGCCCCAGAATTATTTCCTTGAGCTTTAAATGATAAACCTTTGCTAAACCACTTTGAGCCGAATGAAATTTTTTTGTAAGCCCTTGAATTGAAATGGATGAAAAGGTGTGCCTTCCACACCATACAAAAGATAAAGGGAAGCTTATTGCTCTAAGTCAAAAAGCATAACTTGAGAAAGGAAGGTCTGGGCACAAAAATGAAACAATAAATTTGCTTGAATTGAAGAAGTTAAATCAATCCCTGCTGAAAATAAAGGGAGAAAATGAAGTGGGTGTGCTAGTACTGAAGAAGATAGGTCGGTATGACTGGAACCAAGTTTTAAGCTACTTATCCAGAAATCCTTACCTCCACTCCGTATGCCCCACTACAACCTTTAAAAGACCCTTTGATGAATTATACCAATTTGAACACTTGCTATGAATCCGTGATCAAGCCTATAGGTGAGCTAATGCAGCATAGTATGAGAGTATACACTTAGCCATACACTTGAGTGTGTGAGAGAAACTGCTATCTCTACATGTGATTTTTCTGCTCAATGGTTTGTGGTATGACATTACGGATGATGCATGCATGTTTGATCTGAACTGATAATTGTGCAGTTTCGTGTCTTGAGTCTTTATTTCTTTTCTTTCTTCTCTTTTCGTCGGTGTCTTTTGTGAATCCATCTGCATACTTGAGGGCAAGTATGGTTTAAGTGTGTAGGTGTGATGCGTCTTCGACTTTTGGGCCATTTGGCCCTATTTTTCTCTTTCTTTTGTTTTGTTTGAGTCGTCTTGGGGAAAAAACAGGTATTCAGGAGGAAGAATGCTCAGTCAAGGGCATATGCACGAAATGTGGTCAGAATGGGCATTACCGGAACAAAACTATCCAAGCTTCCAGAAGTGAAACTTACCAGGAAGAGAGCTCGGCGAAGTACCCCTCAGAACCATTCGAGGCGCGGGAATCTCTGAAGTGTACCACCTGGTGTAAGGCTAACCGAAGGAAGCAGTTGGTAAGGCCATAACAACAGTCGCAGTCAGCACAGATGAGCTATATATGAACCAGGAAGAGAGCTCGACGAAGTACCCCTCAGAACCATTCGAGGCGCGGGAATCTCTGAAGTGTACCACCTGGTGTAAGGCTAACCGAAGGAAGCAGTTGGTAAGGCCATAACAACAGTCGCAGTCAGCACAGATGAGCTATATATGAACCAGGAAGAGAGCTCGACGAAGTACCCCTCAGAACCATTCGAGGCGCGCGAACGTTCGAAGTGTACCACCTGGTATGAGGCCAACCGAAGAAAGAAGCTAGTATGACCATTCCCGTCAATAGCAGTCAGCTGCTAGAGCTATATATGGAAAGACGTGTGGAGGAGATTGCCCGGAAGATTCTGGCGAATTCTAGCAATGGAAGGATCTGGAATAATGTGGAATCAACCCCAAATCCGCTGGAGATCCATTATCTATCAAATCAAATCAAGGATCAAGCTAAATATGGAAGGAAATAATCTGCCAGATTTGGTCTGCCGGCTAGGGTTTACCGAATCGCTATATATGTGTGGCTGGCAGAGGGCAGTCTTGCGAGTTTGAGAGCAGTTTTGGGGTCTTACGAATTTCAGAGAGAAAATTTACATTATAGAGTTTAGGATTACTCTTCTAGACTTAGATTTTAGTTAGTTCACCAAGAAAACAATTTACTTTGTTATTTTACATTTTTCGCACCAAACACTTTAGTTGCTTTTCGTATTTCAATTCCGTTGTGACGAACAAAGCCAAGGTTGTTTCCTTAGGTATTTTTATATCAAGTAATTCGAATTTCCTTTCATTCATGTATTCATTTTATTTCGTATTTATGTTTTTCAATATGTGTGAGTAGTTCCCTTGGTAAGGTTTAAGGGGTGGAAATAATTGTTGTCAATATGTAAACATTCGTGAGGCACTTGTTCTTTCGGTTGAATCTCGTGGTTCCGGAAGGATCTGTTCGAAACCATGGGCAGTAGGGGCCTAACGTGTGATCTCCGTTCGGTAAAACGCTGTCCATGTCAAGCAAAGGCCAGGGTATACCAAGGTGCAACAATCGGTATGCCCAAGACCGAGTAGCTGAGCAGCGTCAACAAAAGGCGTTGTAGATCCAGAAGGTGGGGAAAGGGTTGATGGGATACACTGCCCTTCCTCAGTCTTGGGCTTCTCTAGAGACTATCCATCAACTGTGACGAGGCATAAAGCCATGGTTATCAAACGAGGAAAGCAATCTCGGCGCCGTAGCATGTCTATGACTGGTCGGCTGATAAAGCCGGAAATAGTTGAGTCCAGGAGGCATGTGTCACTAAAAGCGCGGAGTTGGGGACCTCGGGAGAGAAGGTTGGTGAGGGTCATACTTGGTGAGTAACGGGTATGACTACTATCTAAGGAGGAGTGAAGCACTGTCTTGTGACCGGGGAATGTGTGACCTTCGGACCAAGTGACCACAATGGGATCAACCATCCTAAGTGTGAAGTATAGCCTCTTGAAACGCCCCAAGGTCTTTGGGCCACGCCTTGAGTCTATACGGATCATGGACGGATCATCAGTATGCCTATGACCGAAATAAATATTGACAACAGTTATGACCTAACCGTAAACCTTACCCCTTGTTATATTTGATCTTCGTTTAGTTTACTTGTGCAGATTATACAGATTGAGACCGTGACAACTCAGTTTGTGCACCCGAAGAGTAAAGTAGTTCCTCACTCTCCGTGGGATCGACCCTATACTTGCTGCTAAGACTGTTCTTTGGTTGCGAGCAATAGGAGCGTGTACTGTCCGTCTAGGGCATACACAAATTATTTTGATACCGCGCGCCGGGCGACGGGCGCGCGCGTCCCATCAATGGGATTGCGGTTGATGCCACCCACTTAGAGAAAAACTTTCAGTATAAGTGGGAGAAGAAGTGAAGTGTTTGTTGTAATAGCTAGTATTTAGACACATTGTATACTAAAAGTTTTGCTTTAGTATAAGTGGGAGATTGTTGGATTTGTATACTGAAAGCAAGAACGTTTTATGCTTGTATACAATGATTCATGTGTTCATTATTTAATCTCCTATCTGATTGGGTTCATGATTGCATATGTATGTTCTTTATCTCTATATAAGTAGATTATATGGTGTGTTGTAGATCACAGAAGACCGTATAATTAGAATAATCTCAAGAGATATAATATAATCACAGCCGAAATAACTCTAGGACAAGTTATTGGTTTAGGCTGCGGTAGAGATGGAAGTACTTTGTCTTGATTACTTATCTATACTGGTACGTCATAACGTATTGATAGGACCACAGTGAGATGTATTCTTCTATCTGACTTAAGTGAAGAATCAAGATCTCGGTAACTTATATGATCTTAATACTAATAAGATTTCAGATATATATGTTGATTCGTTTATCACTTTGATTTACTATGAGCGAGAGTTATATAGTAACTTGAGTACTCTGTATCTTGGGTGATAGCGATTAATATATGATATTTGATTATCTGTATTAGTACTCGTATCCGTATAGGATAATGACATCCCCTTAAGGAGCTCAATAATGTTTATTGCGTTAAACCCTGCAGGTTGATTAAGTTCAGGCGCAATAATAAGTTTTGAGTGGTACTGCTTAAGGATTACAAAGAGATTAATTAATTAAGGCTGTCAGAGTTATAATTAATTAATGGATGTCGGATATTTTAAATATGAGGATTTAATAAGTCTAAATACAAGCCCCGACTCATCACCGGCAATAAAGGGGTAAGTCAGTATCGGTTCTCTAGTGGAATGAACTGATATTTATAAATTAATTATGGTCTGGGCTGACCATAGATAAATTAATTTATTTGAGGCCCATCTTTGTTCCTTGTATCTGGTCCCTGGACTGGCCCAAAGTCTCCTAGCCCAGAAAGAGCTGGAAATCGTCCCTAGCCCTAAACCTGCGCCCCCTCCCTCTGTATTTTCTATTTAAATACAGCTGTCAGCTCTCAGGAAAGATACACTGATAAAATTAGGTTTTTTTTAGAGAACTGGTAGGCGCAGGAAACGTGTGGGATTTTCCAGCATGGGACTTTCATAGCTCGTTGTCCATCCAACGGTGAAAGCTGAGCGGGATACAGTCGAGAAGATCAGAACTGGAGTCTTTCGATACGATCATCAACGACCTCTACATCCGCTTTACAAGTAAGTATTCCTAACACCTATGTGCAGCTGTTAAATTCATAGGAGTATGTTTAAGATTAATCGTTGTATGATAAATTAATAATAATCCAAGAAACGATCATCGGGCAAACGGAACGTTAATTCAATTTAATATTCCTTCAAAACACACACTAAACTAAGTAGCTAAAATACACACATCAAATTCCCTCGCACTTAGATCATACTTGTCCTCAAGTATAACATAAGAGAAGAAATTAATGGTGAAATTCAGCCACTAGAAGCAACTCCCTTCCTTGACACGACAAACTCTAAAACAAGAACGAACAACGGACACCAAACCAAACCGAAAAGGAACAGAAAAGACGAGGACACTACAACGACAAACTCAACAGACAACTGCAGCCAAAGAATTATCAAACACTAGCAACAAAACCTACTGCCAAATCAAATCGTGCAACTCACAATCGATCTTCAACTCTCAAATCAAGAAGAGGAAATATCAAACAAGTGTTTTTATTGTCTATCCAGTCCAAATCAAGCAAAACAATTTTCTCTCAAGATTCACTATTCTCTCAAATATGTATTTGGAAATTCACACTCAAGAAGGAAGATCCAATCGGTCGTGATATGCCGTGGTCACATAGTGATTCAAAAAGGACTTTTCTCATTGGTTGTAATGGGGCTAAGGACTATCAACGATGTAGGCAAGATCCTAGGGGTCCTAAACTCAAACATTGAAGATCAAGTATTGTGCATATTAAAACCGAATCACATCCAAAAAGACTAAGCATATGAGGAACAAACACTAACTCATCCTTGGGCAACAAGATCATCACAATCAACTGCATGCTCAACTAATTCGACTTGGTGCATTTTTTTCTTCTTTCTTTTTTTTCGTTTTTCATTTTTTTTTTCAGCACCTTTCATTCACATATTTCAAACAACATACAGAGATTTATTTCACAATTCAGCTCAACATAGAAAGAATTAGCCCATCCATCAACAACAGTATCTGACTTGGCCAAACAGATCGTCCCTCCACAGTTCAGAACAGTTTTCAGCATGGATTCTGTTTGGGCAGACTGAAACAACTTCCTCTAGAATTCAAGTAGGATGTAATTCAATTCAAACATGCACAATAAGGTCAAAGAGAGAGTCCAAAACAGGCCTTGGCTAATTATTTTAGTGACTAACAACAAGGAACATGGTCAAGACTGCAATGGGCTCACTAGAGGTGAATGCATAGGTAGGAAATCAAAAGCAGGCCAAAAGGGCTACCCTAGTGCCTTCTATCATGCATTACCAATGACACACAACATATCATAACCTCATGAATAACGAACCACTCAAGAATAAAATAGTAGAGGGTGCTCTACTCTAATAGGCTCAAATCTCACTTGTATGTGGCTTTTCATTCATTGATGCTCTCATTTGTCATTCCAAATATCATCCAACAAAACACATCAATTTTCAATCACCAATTCTTAAATCTCAAGCATCAAATCTTAAGTTCATCACACAATCCAAATTGGCAGCATGTTCATCACTAGCATTTCAACAATCCTAAGGCTAACAGATCACAAAACTCAACATAAAACTGACTCAACGAAAAACAAAGACTCAAAGACGCCCCCCTCACACTTAGATTTTGCTTGCCCTCAAGCAAACAAAATAAAGCACAAGTAAGGGACAACGAAGACTCACAACGAAACACAAAACAGAAAGAACAACACAAGAACAAGCAAAAATAACAGGAAAAATGAAGGGAATCACCGCGTGCGCTGCCGCCTCATCTCCTATCGAATGGTGGCGCTCAAGTTCGCAATCCTCTCCTGTAGGGCTGCCACGTTTTTTTTATATATATAAAAGAAAATAGAAACATAACAAAACTTTAAAACTAATTAAGGGAAACTAAGAACTGAAAAGAAAACTAAACGAAAAACGAGAATTAAAGAAAAGAAAGAACAAAACGGAAAGTAAAAGGGAAAGAAAGTCGGGTTGCCTCCTGATAAGCGCCATTTTTTTAACATCGTCGGCTCGACTTCCAGCTCTTATCACGAAAGTTTCAGAGGTAGGAGTGAAATTTCTTCCACGTCTGCCACGGGTGATGTATCATAATACGGCTTCAATCAATGTCCATTGACAGTAAACGTCTTTGCCGTATCCAAACTGCGAATCTCAAATGCCCCGTTTGGGTAAACAGACTGTATGACGAATGGGCCAATCCACTTCGTCTTCAATTTCCCGGGCATCAAACGCAGCTTCGACTGGAACAACAACACTCTTTGGCCGACTGTAAATGTCTTCCCTCTCAAGTTCTTGTCGTGCCACATCTTGGTGCGATCCTTATACTACGTCGCTGCGTCATAAGCTTCAAGACGAAGCTCCTCTAACTCTTGAAGTTGGAATCTCCTCTCCTCCTCACACTTAGGCGATTGCATGTTCACCTTTTTTATCGCCCAATACGCTCTGTGCTCTAATCCAACAGGCAAGTGACACATCTTCCCAAAAATCAATCAATAAGGTGACATTCCAATGGGAGTTTTATATGCCGTTCGATAAGCCCACAATGCGTCGTCTAGCCTTGAACTCCAATCCTTTCTTGATGGATTCACCGTCTTCTCCAAGATTTGCTTTATCTCCCGATTAGAAACTTCGGCTTGCCCGTTTGTTTGAGGATGATAGGGAGTAGCCAATCGATGTTGAACTCCATACTTCCGCATCAAAGCTTCAATTGTGCGGTTGCAAAAATGAGTCCCTTGATCGCTTATCACCGCTCGCGGCACTCCATACCTTGTGAAAATATGAGATTTCAAAAAGGTAGCGACCACCTTGGAGTCATTCGTTCTGGTGGCTTTCGCTTCTACCCACTTTGAGACATAGTCAACGGCGAGCAATATGTAGAGATTTCAGAATGAACTCGGAAACGGCCCCATAAAATCCATCCCCCACACATCAAATACCTCACAAAAAATCAGCGGGACTTGGGGCATCTCATCTCGTTTGGAAATACTTCCGGTCAGTTGACATCTCCCACAGCTTTTGCAAAACAAATATGCACTTCTATTCAACGTAGGCCATGAAGGAATATTAAATTAAATTAATGCTCCGTTTGCCCGATGATCGTTTCTTGGATTATTATTAATTTATCATACAACGATTAATCCCTAACATGCTCCTATGAATTTAGCAGCTGCACGTTGGTGTTAGGGATACTTACTTGAAAAGTGTATGCAGAGGCTGTCGATGATCGAATCGAATGACTCCAGTTCTGATCTTCTGAACTATATCCCGCTCAGCTTTCACTGTTGGATGGACAACGAACTATGAAAGTCCCAAGCTAGAAATTCCCACTCGTTTCCTGCGCCTCTCTGCTCTCTCAAAACCCTAATTAATTAGCGTGTGTTTTTCTGAGAGCAGACAGCTGTATTTAAATAATAAATACTGAGAGGGGGCGCCAGTTTAGGGTGAGGGGCGATTTCTAGCTCTTCTTGGGCTAGGAGACTTTGGGCCAGTCCAGGGACCAAATACAAGGAATAAAGATGGGCCTCAAATAAATTAATTATCTATGGTCAGCCCAGACCATAATTAATTTATAAATATTAGTTCATTCCACTAGAGAACCAATATTGACTTACCCCTTTATTGCCGGTGATGAGTCGGAGCTTGTATTTAGACTTATTAAATCCCCGTATTTAATATATCCGACATCCATTAATTAATTAGAGCTCTGACAGCTTAAATTAATTAATCTCTTTGTAATCCTTAAGCAGTACCACTCAAACCTTATTATTGCGCCTGAACTTAATCAACCTGCAGGGTTTAACGCAATAAACATTATTGAGCTCCTTAAGGGGATGTCATTATCCTATATCGGATACGAGTACTAATACAGATAATCAAATATCATATATTAACCGCTATCACCCAAGATACAGAGTACTCAAGTTACTATATAACTCTCACTCATAGTAAATCAAAGTGATACACGAATTAACATATATATTCGAAATCTTATTAGTATTAAGATTTTATTAAGTCACCGAGATCTTGATTTTTCACTTAAGTCAGATAGAAGAATACATCTCACTGTGGTCCTATCAATACGTTATGACGTACCAGTATAGATAAGTAATCAAGACAAACTACTTCCATCTATACCGCAGCCTAAAACGATGACTCGTCCTAAAGTCATCTCGGCTGTGATTATATTATATCTCTTAAGGTTAATCCAATTATATGGTCTTCTGTGATCTACAACACACCATATAATCTACTTCTATAGAGATAGAGAACATACATATGCAATCATGAACACAAACAGATAGGAGATAAAAACAGTGAACACAGGAATCATTGTATACAAGCATAAAAGGTTCTTGCTTTCAGTATACAAATCCAACAGGCCAGAAGAATCCTGAATCGAGCACCTTCCGAGCTGTCCTCTTTGGGCCAAAGTGTCCTCCACAAGCGAGAGAATGGCAGTGCAAGATAATTTCCTGTTGTTCTGCCTCAGGAATGCATCGGCGTATAACTTGATCTGCTCCAACTTTCCACAAGTAGGGCTCATCCTAGAAATAATACTTACACTCACTCCTTAGTTTCATCCGCTGCGCCTTTGTGAACAGAGGTGGAAATTGTCCAGATGTCAAATAATTGACGATATCGGCAAACCAAGGTTCGGGATCACCTTTAACAACGACTGAACGTGCTGCTGGCTCAGATAGAAAGCTCTGTTTGGGCAAACAGAAGTCTGGATAGCATAAAGATGCTCTTCTGGAAAAGCTTCGTTGATAGGAATCTCATCTTCATCTTTCTGGACTAAACGACTTAAGTGATCAGCCACATGATTCTCTGCTCCCTTCTTGTCCCGGATCTCCCAATCAAACTCTTGCAACAAAAGAATCCATCTAATCAAACGTGGTTTTGACTCCTTCTTTGATAATAGAAACTTCAATGCGGCGTGGTCCGTGTAGACAATTATTTTTGCCCCCAAAAGATATGAACGGAACTTTTCATGCAAAGGCAAAAATAATTGCCAACATTTCTTTTTCTGTTGTTGCATAATTGCATTGGGCGGGATTCAACATCTTTGAAGCATAATAAATTATGTGGCTCTCATTCCCCATCTTTTGTCCAAGAACCGCACCCACAGCATGGTCACTAGCGTCGCACATGAGCTCGAAAGGAAGGTTCCAGTCAGGTGGTTGCATAATCGGAGCCGTAGTCAACTTGGTTTTCAACAAGTCAAACGCCTGCTTGCAGTCGTCTGTTAGAGCAAACGGAACATCATTCTGCAGCAGATGTATCAATGGTTGCGCGATCTTTGCGAAATCCTTGATGAATCGTCTGTAAAATCCAGCGTGACCAAGAAAACCTCGAATCTCCTTCACATTTGTAGGGTACGGCAGCTTCGCTATCAATTCCACCTTTGCCTTGTCTACTTGAATCCCTCTTTCTGAAACAACATGGCCCAAAACGATGCCCTCCTTGACCATAAAATGACACTTTTTGAAATTCAAGATCAGATTCTTCTCCACACAACGTGTCAAAACCTTCTCCAAGTTGTCAAGGCAGCCTTCAAACGATGCTCCATAAACTGTGAAATCGTCCATAAAGATTTCGATGCTCTTCTCGATCAAATCAGAAAAAATACTCATCATGCATCTTTGGAAAGTGCCGGGTGCATTGCACAATCCAAACGGCATCCTCTTGCAAGCATATGTTCCAAACGGGCAGGTGAAGGTAGTCTTCTCTTGATCCTCTTGGTTGACATGAATCTGAAAATAGCCACTATACCCATCCAAGAAGCAAAAGAATGATTGTCCAGCGAGGCGCTCCAACATCTAATTAAAGAATGGTAGAGGATAATGGTCCTTGCGAGTGGCTGCATTTAACTTCCGGTAGTCGATGCACATGCGCCATCCAGTGACAAGACGCATCGGCACCAACTCATTCTTCTCGTTCTCAACCACTTGTAATCTCGACTTCTTTGGAACCATGTGGATTGGGCTCACCCACTTGCTGTCAGAGATAGGATAAATGATTCCTAAAGCAAGAAGCTTTAGAACCTCCTTAAGCACGATCTCCCTCATGTTCGGGTTCAACTTCCTCTGCGGATCTCGAACAGGCTTAGCATCTGCCTCCAAAAGAATGTAATGCTGGCACACATCGGGACTTATACCGGTGATGTCTGCCAAAGTCCACCCTATGGCTTTCTTATGTCGTCTGAGCACGGCAATCAACTGCTCCTACTGAGTGGTGGTGAGCTCGCTGCTGATGATCACTGGGAGAGTTTCAGACTCCCCGAGGTAGACATACTTCAAGTTTGCAGGAAGAGGCTTAAGTTCTAACTCCGGCGGCTTCTCATCGGATCTCAGCGGTCTGTCTGACGGTGTCTGTTTGGGCAAACAAAATTGGCTTCCCGAACTGACCAATTCCGGTTAACAGAACTCCCGATGACCCTTTGGATTGCACTCCACTCATCCTCACCACATAGAAATCGGCAGGATAAATAAAGTTGTTTACACTCACAAGAACATTCTCAAGTAGACCCTCGGGATGCACACATGACCTATCAGCTAGCTGAATGACTACTCTAGTATCCACCAATTCTACACCTGACAAACTATTATAAACAGTGAGAGGCATAACATTGATAGATGCTCCTAAGTCACACATAGCATGCTCGATCCTAGTATCACCAATGTAAATGGGAAGAGAAAACATACCTGGATCTTTGCATTTGGCTGGTAGCTCCTTCTTGTGTGCAGCTGAAACGTTCTCGCCCATCACTATCTTTCCTGTTGCTTTGGATTTCCCAGCTATGAAGTCCTTCACAAATTTCCCAAATGGAGGAATTTTCAGTGCTTGCAGGAATGGAAGATTCACTTCAAGTTTGCCGAAGATCTTCACAAAATCGATCAGTTCTTCTTCCGGCTTCTTCCTCGCCAATCTCCCTGGAAAAGGGACTGATGTTGCAACCTTGGGATCATGTAGGCTCAAAGGTTTAGAGACCTTGGTCTGCTCCTCGTCGGTGGACTCAAGTGTTGCTCCCTTCCCCTTCTGCTCAATTGTCGACCCCTTATTCTGTTTGGCCAAACGGGGCTGTTCTGCCTGCTGAATGACTGGATCCTTTGTGCCAACAGAACTCTCGAATTCCTCTACACGAAATGCGCCATCATCTCCTCAAGTGACTTGCCTTGCTTCTCGGGAGGATGTTGCTGAGTTTGTGGAGCTTGATACCCCGTCCTTTGATGTGGAGGGCGGTAGTTTTGCTGCTGTGGCTGCTGCATCGCTGGTGGTTGCTTCAGCTCGGGATCTCTCCATCAAAAATTGGGATGGTTTCTCCATGGCACATTGTGGTTGTTTGAGTACTGGTCCCGTTTGGGCAAATGGGCAGTGGCGCGTCGCAGCTGTAAAAATTGTGGGAAGAATTCGCGTGGGCTTGATATTCTCCCTCATCTCCTGTGCATTGCAGGCTGGTGTGGCCTGGATTACCACATGCTCCACATGGCTTTTCCGGTGGTTGTCCAGCCATTGCGACTTTCTCCACCATAGTGCTCAACATTCTCTCCAATTTCCCCATCCTTGCTTCGAACTTCTCCTCAAAATCTGATGAACTAGCTTGAGCAGCTTTCTTGAGCAGTTGGATGCGCGGCTCCTCATACTCCCTCGTAGCCTCCACCAAGTGTTGAATTAATCTTTTGGCTTCACTCACCGTGTTTTGGGAAAATCCCCCTCCACTTGCTGAGTTCACCAAATTCTTAGTGTCAACGGTCATCCCTTGGTAGAAATACTGCAACAAGTCACCCTCAGAAAACTTGTGGTTTAGGCAACTATCCACCAATCTCCTAAATCTGGTCCAGTAAGCGCTTAAGGACTCATCATACTCCTGCTTTGCACCACTGATTTCCTTCTTAAGCGCATTCGTTTTGGTGGGAGGGAAAAAATGCTCCAGGAATAGCCTTTTCATCTCCGCCCATGTAGTGATAGAATAAGGTGGGAGACTCGCGAACCACGAGTTCGCCTCTGCTGTCATGGTGAAGGAAAAAATAGCTAATCTGAAGTGTTCCTCCGTTACATCAGTAGGGCGCTTCTGTACCTTGCAGATCTTGATGAATTCACTTAGGAAATTATATGGATCTTCCTCCTTCTTCCCGTAGTACTTAGGAAGAACATTAAGCAATCCAAGCTTAATCTCTATAGCAGTAGCAGCCGCCGGCATCCGAATCGGAGTTGGGGGATCATCAGCTTCGTGGCTGGAGAGATCGCACAGTCTAGGATCGTCAGCCATGTCGCTCTCAGTACTTTCAACAGAAATTGAGTCGGTTTCCTCTTCACTGTCTGCTTCTGTCTCTGAATCGTGGTCTATTTAGGCAAACAGAACCTCGTCAGCAGCTACAGCACCGGGCTTCTCCTCGACGAACTGTTCTGGTCGAACGGGAAGGTCAGGCTACGAATCCAGCAGATCCAGTAACTTCCTCGCCTTCGCCTCCTTCCTTAACTTCTTCGCGGTCTTCTCAATTTCAAAATCGTAGAGGAGGTTCGGCTTGGACGATCTGCTCATAAACAAAGAAAATAAAAAAAGAAAAATAGAACAAAGGGAAAAGAATTAGATTAACACCGCTCCCCGGCAACGGCGCCAATTTGGTGGACGTCGCCAACCACCAAATAATTCCTACGGAATTATCAAAATAAATTAGCACAATGGTAAGCAGGGTCGATCCCACAGAGAGCAGTTAAAAATCATTCAAATCTCTAAGTCTATAAAATCGGTGATGCCACCACGCCATAATTTTAAGAAGGATTAATTAAACTAAGAATGCAATAAATCAAATAAAAACTACTCTTGAAGTAAATCAATAAAAAGGGTAATTCGGCTCAAATAAATCCACTCTAATTCAAACTCTGATCATCGACGCAATAATTAATTAATCCCTATCAACCAACCAGTTATAGGATACCGTGAAACGCAACGGACGTACCCCAATTCCTACTTACGGTGTCGATAAACAGCTGGAGACGCCAGACCTGCTTATTTCCCTTATTAAAATATAACCTAGCTGGAGACGCCAGACCTAGATTTAATATTCTAATAGCATTACGATGAAGGAACCCAATTTATATCAATTATCCTAGAGACGCTAGCAATAATTAATATACCAATTAATTCCTACTACGAACATGGTAGTTTTATCACTAATCAGCCCTATTCCAACAATTACGGATTGGAGGTGCTAATTGACTGTAATCCAATTAAACTTAAGTTGGCCATACTTAAATAGAATCGAAATTATCTTTAAACCCTAGGAATTAATCGGAATCAATAGGAATCAATATTAAACCAATTAGGTCTCACAGATCATTAAATTAGAGTTTCATTATTCTAGCCGAATTAAAAACTTAGCTACTCATTGTAGGGGGTGAATCCGACAATTACGGAAGTGACGTCAGATACGTCTGGATCGACGGGCACTAGCAACCTGAGACCACAAGCAACGTTAGAGCCCTCCGAAGAGCACCGGTGCGGGTGTCGATGGAAGGGCCTCTGACTCTCAAGTCAGTGAATCGATATGAGTAATAATGCCAAGAACGTAATGAAAGTAAATAGATGATAAAGGAAAAGACAAAAGTAAATGAAGTCTCCGGGAGATCGGGGTGTCCCGGAAGTTGAATCAAAGCGGATGAGCGCTGTTGAAGAAGGGGCAACAAGTCTGGACTAGCGGGGCTAGTCAAGCAATCGGAACCCTTGAAAGTTGAGAGCCTGGAGGTGGAACGGAGAAACGGGGAGAGCCGGAAAGCACCAGGTTGAGAGATCATTAGTTCAAGAATGAATGTCAATCACCGCGTCCTCTGCCCCAATGAGTTTGCCTATATATAGGTCATGAAGCTGCGGAGGGGCGACTAGGGTTAGGGTTTGTTGGAATATTCCTTGAAACCCTAACGGTTCCGATTTCTTCGGAGTCCACTTGTCGTAACCTTTGTTTGACCTAGTCAACCATGTTGACTAGGTTTTCTTAAGCTTATAATCCAGTTTGTATACTTTCGTGTTGAAATGTTTACTATGGCGCTGCTGCCAGAGCGGAGGGATCGTGCCTCTGCCAGAGCAGAGAAATCATGTCGCTGCCAGAGCAGAGGGATCGCGCCTCTGTCAGAGCAGAGAGATCATGCCGCTGCTAGAGCGGAGAGGTCATGTCGCTACCAGAGCCGAGAGATCGCTCTGGGCAGTCGAGCGCTGCCGGGCAGGGCTGGGCTGGTCAGTCGGATTTTATCCACTACAGTTTGTCCCCCACTCCATAGTTGAAATTTTTTCAACTAGGGAGTGCAATTTGACCGTAGGGAGTGCAATTTAACTTGTATAGGGTGCGCATAGTGAGTAGGGCGTTGCCCTTTTCTTTGATTTTCGGCAGTTCGCGTGAAACAGGTGAGCCGAAAAAACGTGGAATTAAATAGTCGGGGTGACATAACACTGGGCGTCCTAGACCTGCGGCACTTTCAGAGGCCCAAAATGTATCTAATGGCGCTGGACGTTACGATGGTGATGAGTCATAAATGAGTAGATATAGAATTAATCGGTGAGTTGTTGTTGAACCGCGAATTGTACCTAGTGTTTGATTGGAAAGGTGAGAGAGGGTAATTGGATTGTTGAGAGCACGAGAGTAAATTGCTGTAGTGTTGCAAGCAAAGATAGCGTAGGTTTAAGATTACGCGTACATGGCTATTTATAAACCCATGCTGGGGTAAAATAGTAAATTCGTTGCTAAAACATGCGCCTCGCGTAGTCGAGGGCATAAGAGTAAATTTGCCCCTAGGCGGGAGATTTCCCCGCTCTTTTGGTGATCTCTCCGGCGAAGGCCATTTCTCTGGCAAGAGCCATTCCTCTGGCGAGTGTGATTTCTCTGGCGAAGGCCATTTCTATGGCAAGAACCATTTCTCTGGCGTAAGCCATTCTTAAGAGCCGTTTTTCTGGCGAAGACCATTTCTCTGGCGAGAGCCGCTTCTCTGGCGAAGGCTATTATTCTGGCGATGGCCATTTCTCTGGCGAGAGCCACTTCTCTGGCGAAGGCCATTTCTCTTGGCAAGAGCCATTTCTCTGGCAAAGGCCATTTCTCTGGCGGAGGCCAATTCTCTGGCGAGGGCCATTTCTCTGGCAAGAGCCATTTCTTTGGCGAAGGCCATTCTTCTGGAGAGAGCCATTTCTCTGGCGAAGGCCATTTCTCTGGCGAGAGCCGCTTCTCTGGCGAAGGCTATTTTTCTGGCGATGGTCATTTCTCTGGCGAGATCCATTTTTCTGGCGAGAGCCACTTCTCTGGCGAAGGCCATTTCTCTTGGCAAGAGCCATTTCTCTGGCAAAGGCCATTTCTCTGGCGGAGGCCAATTCTCTGGCGAGGGCCATTTCTCTGGCGAGAGCCATTTCTCTGGCGAAGGCCAATTCTCTGGCGAGGGCCATTTCTCTGGCGAGAACCATTTCTCTGGCGAAGGCCATTTCTCTGGTGGAGGCCAATTCTCTGGCGAGGGCCATTTTTCTGGCGAGAGCCATTTCTCTGGCGAAGGCCATTTCTCTAGCGAAGGCCATTCTTCTGGCGAGAGCCATTTCTCTGGCGAAGCGAAAAATTTTCAGTTTGGGAGAGGCGCGCTTTGCGCTGATGGACACGACGGGTCTTTACCTCAGGTTTTGCGTGAAACGGGCTTGTGCCTTGTATATGTAAGTTCTTCCCCCCATTTAGACTTAGTTGTTGAAACTTAAGTTTAAATTCACGATGTTCGGGGTGGGACGGGCTTGCGTCTTTTACATGAAGTTTTCTTCCTCCCCATTTAGACTTAGTTGTTTAAACTTAAGTCTAAATTCAAGAAGTTCGGGGTGAGATGGGCGTGAGCCTTTGACATGAAAATTTTTTCCCCCCCATTTAGACTTAGTTGTTTAAACTTAAGGCTAAATGCAGTATATGCGGGGTGATACGGGCTTGCGCCTTTTACATTTAAAGTTTTTCCCCCCTGGGTGTGGAGGAGGAGGGGGGCTGCGCTCCTTAGAGCTGCCTACATACCCAATTAAGGGATCAAGCCCGAATGTAGTTCTGACCTGCATGCAAAGGTCAGTAAACGTGTAGTAGATTGAGTTGGTCTCGGAAGACCTTATGAAATAGATTAGAAGCGTAGAGATCAAGCGTGATACTGTTTGAGATGGATGGCGTTCCAGCTGTTGTTGATGTTACGTTCGTCTGTCGATCGCAACTTGTATGCTCCACGTCCAACCACTTTGGTGATCAGATATGGTCCTTCCCAATTCGGGGCTAATTTACCCGCACCTGTTTCCTTGGTGTTCTGGAACACTTTTCGTAACACCCAATCGTCCGGCTTAAATGTGCGGATGTGTTTGTTGTAATGTTTGGCGATGCTTTGTTGGTAGGAAGCTAGTCGGATATTTGCTTTGTTTCGTTTCTCATCGAGGAGGTCTAACTCGTGGCACATGGCCTCTTGATTCCCATCGTCTGTCGTAAGCTCATGTCTGGCGGTGGGTGCTTCACTTTCTGTTGGGATTACTGCCTCCATCCCGTAAGCAAGGGAGAATGGTGTTTTCCCTGTTGATGTTCTTGTGGTTGTTCGGTACGACCATAGTACGCCGGGCAATTCATCTGCCCACCTTCCCTTGGCCTTCTCTAGTCGTTTCTTCAAGGTGTTCATGATGGTTTTGTTGGAAGATTCCGCTTGCCCGTTGGCTTGGGGGTACCTTGGCGTTGAGAAGCTAAGCTTGATGTTCCAAAACCTGCAAAAATCTTGAAAGTCTGCGCTTATAAATTGGGACCCGTTGTCCGTGACGATTTCCTTGGGCACCCCATACCGGCAGATCATGTTCTTCCATATGAACCCCTTGACTTCTTTGTCACGAACTTGGTGGAAAGACTTTGCTTCTATCCATTTGCTAAAATAATCGGTCACTGCCAACATGTATACCTTCTGTCCAGGCGCAATGGGCAGTTTGCCTACAATGTCCATCCCCCATTTCATGAATGGCCATGGCGAAGTGATAGCAGTCAGGGGTTCCGGGGGCAGATGTGATATTTGGGTGAATCGTTGGCACTTGTCTCATTTTCTGGCGTAACCAGTTGCATATGCCTTCATTGTGGGCCAGTAGTAACCGTTGGTTAGGGCGCGGTGTGCGAGGCTTCTTCCTCCTGAGTGGTTGCCACATTCACCTTCGTGTAATTCGGAAAAGACGTATCTTGCTTCTGCGGGGTTAATACATTTCAAATATGGACCGGTAAATGAACGTTTATACAGTTTACCTCGGATGATGCAGAACCGTGCGGCCTGAGCTTTAATTCGACGTGCGTCATTCCGATCATCTGGGAGTATATCTCTTTCGAGATATTCCATTATTGGGGTCATCCATGTTTGTCCGACTGATACTGCAGTCACGTATTCCTCGGCCTCATCTCTTTGTATTGCTGGATATTGAAGGCAAGTGATAGTTATGGTTTTAGGTTGTGCGGTCTGAATTGCTGACCCTAGGTTGGCCAAAGCATCAGCGTGGCCATTTTCCCCCCTCGGCACTTGATTGATGGTGAATTCTTCAAAGCACGATTGGAGTTCTTTCGTCTTGCCCAGGTAAGCCGTCATTTTCGTATCTTTGGCTTGAAATGTACCCTGCATCTGGTTAACTACAAGTTGAGAATCACTAAATACGTTAATGCGTTTTACCCCAATTTCTTTATCTAGTCCGAGTCCAGCTATCATGGCTTCATATTCAGCCTCATTGTTGGTTGTTTTGAAATCACATCGGATTGACCGCTCAATGTTGTCTCCTCGTGGTGATGAGAGGACGACTCCAAGTCCGCTCCCTCATACGTTGCTGGATCCATCAACATATAGTTTCCAAGTTCCAGTTTGGTCTGGTTCTTCCGTCAGACAGCATAACTCTTTGTCGGCCTGTATAGTAAGGTTAGGTGCAAAGTCAACAACAAAATCGGCTAATACCTGAGATTTTAGTGCGGTCCGTGGTTTGTATGTGATGTCGTATTCACTCAACTCCACTGCCCACTTTGTCAATCGACCGGATAGTTCCAGCTTATGGAGTATGGCCTTTAAGGGATACGTGGTGGCGACTACAATCAGATGACACTGGAAATATGGTCGTAACTTCCTTGCCGCGTGGACCAGTGCGAGGGCCAGCTTCTCTAGCTGGCTGTATCGTGTCTCTGCGTCAAGTAGTGACTTGCTCACATAGTAGATTGGTGATTGTTTCCCCTCTTCCTCTCTGACCAGCACGGCACTGACGGCTGTATCGGAGACTGCTAGATAGACCAACAAGGTCTCGTAGTCTTTTGGTTTTGCGAGTAAGGGTGGGCTAGTCAAGTACTGCTTGAGTTGCTTTAGCGCTTCCTCACATTCCTCTGTCCACTCAAACGTTCTTGACTTCCTCAAGGTGTTGAAGAAGAGGTGGCATTTTTCGGATGATCTTGAGATAAACCGGCTTAATGCGGCTATCCTTCCTGTCAGTTTCTGGACGTCCTTTACACAAGTGGGGGAAGGGATTCCTTGGATTGACTCAATTTGAGCCGGGTTTGCCTCTATTCCTCGCTGAGTAACCATGTAACCTAAGAACTTCCCTGCACTGACACCAAAAAAACATTTAGTAGGATTTAGCTTCATATTGTATTTTCTAAGAATTTCAAATGTCTCCCTCAAATGATCAATGTGATCCCTCGCGTGGATGGACTTGACCAACATGTCATCGATGTAGACTTCCATTGTTTGCCCCAACAATCTTGCAAACATCCGATTGACCAGGCGCTGATAGGTTGCTCCCGCGTTCTTCAATCCGAATGGCATAAACTTGTAGCAATATAATGCTACGTTGGTCATGAAGGCCGTTTTCTCCTCGTCATCAGGGTGCATCCGTATTTGATGGTATCCCGAGTATGCGTCCATGAAACTCATCTGTTCATGGCCTGCTGTCGCATCCACTAGCATGTCGATGTGCGGCAGTGGGAACGAGTCTTTCGGGCATGCCTTGTTGAGGTCCGTGAAGTTAATGCATACCCGTCATTTGTTATTCTTTTTCTTGACTACCACCACATTGGCGAGCCATTCAGGATAGTGGACCTCCCGGATAAGTCCGTTCTTAAGGAGCTTCGTGACTTCGTCATTTACTACTTGATTCCTTTCTGGCGCAAACTTTCTCCGTTTTTGCTTCCTCGGCGGGTAATCCGGGGCGACCTGAAACCTGTGAACAATAATCTTAGGGTCAATCCTCGTCATGTCCTCGTGGGACCAAGCGAAACAATCGTAATAATCAGATAGGAAGTTTATAAGCTTCTCTCTGAGCTCTGGTTCGAGTTGCGCTCCAATTCGGACTTTGTGGTCTGGAAAGCTCGCATTAATTTGAATTTCATCTATCTCCACCATCTTCTCCTCGATCAAGTTGCGTGGTCTCTTCGTTTGTGCAGCTCGATTAAAATGCCCCGTCTGGTAACTCATGAAATGAGTGCACTGCAGGTTTTGATTTCTCTGCTCTGCAGACTTTAACTTCTCTGCTCTGCAGATTTCGACTTCTCAGCTCTGCAGACTTCGACTTCTCTGCTCTGCAGACTTTGATTTCTCTGCTCTGCAGATTTCGACTTCTCTGCTCTGCAGATTTCGACTTCTCTGCTCTGCAGACTTTGATTTCTCTGCTCTGCAGATTTCGACTTCTCTGCAGCTCCGTGTGTTGACTCATGTCTTGAGTGCACTGCAGGGTATGATTTGGGTGTTCCTGTTCTCCTATGTGCTTCGTTTGACGGATGTGGTTGAATGATTCGGGCGTCCCTCTTGGTGTGATTAACTGATTCGACGTACACTCTTTATTTACCTTTGAATGGGATGGAGCTTCTTGCTGTAATTGCTATAAGGATGGGCTTTTCGCTTTCATAGTGGTTTGGTAGCACGCCCTAGAGTCCTTCTGCTCTCCCTTGATCTCCTTAACTCCCCACTTGGTTGGGAATCGTATGACTTGATGATAGGTGGATGGTACTGCTTCCATTCCGTGGATCCATGGACGGCCTAGGATGACGTTGTATGCTGACGGGGCGTCTACCACGAGAAACCTAGTGGAAAGGTTGACTCCCTCTGCGTAGACGGGAAGATCGATCTCCCCTACAGTAGTCGTACTCTCGCCACTGAAGCCAACGAGTACGGCCGCTTTCTTGATTAGTTTGGACTCGTCCAAACCCATCTCCCTGTATGCACTGCAAAACAAAATATTGGCAGAGCTACCATTGTCTATTAGCACACGCTTTGTTAAACAGTTAGCAATATAAATGGAAATAACTAAAGCATCATGATGGGGGTGTAGAAGCTTGTCTGATTCGGATGTTGCAAAGCTGATTGATAGGGTTGGATCCGTTGGTCCAGCTTTGCCGGAAGGCGGAGCCCCTGATTTGCTTGATCTAGCCTGTCTGGCGTGTCTCTTGGCGGCTGAGTGGGTGATTCCGCTGACTTCGGAGCCTCCGGATATCACGTTCACAGTTCTCTCATGGTGTGGCGGGTCTGGTGGGCTGTCGTCTCCGTGTTTCTCTTGTCTATCCCTTCCTTGTTGTAGGGTAAGCTTGCCCTTTTCGATTAGGTAATCGGTGAGGTGGCCTTGATTTAGTAGGTGGGCCACTTCCAATCTGAGGGCGATGCAACCCTCTGTCCGATGCCCATGGTCTGCATGGAACTCACACCACTTGGACCTGTCCCTCTGGTCGGCTGGGGCCCTCATCCTTTCTGGCCATTTGACCTTGTTGCCCAGATTCTTTAGTGCTTCAACTGCTTCGGCGGGGGAGATGGATAGGGCATACTCTGGAATCTTTGATTTCTCGCGGGGGCGTGTGTCGGGTGCCCTATCGTACTCATCCCTTCCTCTACTTTGTCGATAAGGTGGATACGGTTCAGCACGTCTGTCACGACCCGACCTCCTGTCCACCCGGTGGTCTCTTTCGGGTCTACTAAGTGGAAAGGCCCTCTGCATGTTGTATTGGTCTTCCTCCCACTTAATCTGTGCCCACACCTGAATCAACACGTCCTCCATGGTCTTGCACGGATACTTGGTGAGAGTTTTATAAAGATCCGAGCCGGGCAATAGTCCCTTGCAAAAAGCGGTGACAGCGGTTTGCTCGCTACAGTTGGTGATTGACACCTTCTCCTTGTTGAAACGTCCAATGTAGTCTCGAAGTGGTTCTCCATGCCTTTGGACAATGGCGTACAAGTCCTCTGAGATCTTCTCCAATTTCCTGCTATTTGCATACTGTTGAACAAAAACATCCGTTAGTTGAGCAAAAGATCTAATTGAATTATTAGGAAGGTTCGTATACCACTGGAGGGCCGGTTCTATTAAGCTAGAACCGAACCCCTTACACATGCATGCCTCCCTCATGTCACGAGGGATAGCCACGGTGAACATTCTTTGGCGGTATTGAGCTATATGGTCATTTGGATCGGATGCGCCGTCGAACATTTTCATATGTGGAAAGCTAAACTTTCTGGGCATTTCCACCAAGGCTATCTCATCCACGAACGGAGAGTCAGCGTAGCAACTCTCTGCACTCTTCTTGATCGGGGCCGGGACTCCTGGGATTCGTTGAATGATGGCTTCCATGTCTGCCAATCTTCTGGCCAAGACGGGGTCCATACTCTGTTGGATGCTCAGCATGTCGTGTCGGCCCTGTTCGACCAGAGGTGGTTGATCATGAGTTCCGCCATTCTGGCCCATTGGGCCTGCTCGCCTTGGCCCATCTGGTTGATCCGTTGGGGCGTCACGTACGAAGTCATCTTCATGGGCGATATCGGTCCAGCCCGTCAGGGTTGTTTGACCCATTCCCCCGGTCGTTAGGTTGGACTGGGGGAGGGTACCTGTGACGTTTGTCCCGGTTGCTACGAGCGTCTGATCTAGGGTACGCGTTTCACCTGCATTCACAAGAAGGGTGCCCAGATTAGGATGGATAGTCTCCGATCTATTGTTCCTTACCGATGATGAAGGGTCATCCGGGTCGATCTCAGTTCCATGGGGTGTGAGCGGGACGTCCTCTATGTCCACCATAGAGTTGACGGGAACTCGGAACCGATTAGCACGGAGTGTTTGGATTTGAGGAGGCGTCTGGATCTGGCTAAATGCATTCAACCGGGTGAGTAGCTCCGCATTTTGCTTTTCCAACAAGAGCCTACTCTCCCGTTCTTGCGCAATTTGGTCAGCCAAGGCGGAGATCCGGGCGTTCACCTCCACTTGGGCAAGTAGTTCCGACTGGGTTGAACCCGATTGGTTTGGGGCGTCATTGATGTCGTGGGATTCGTTTGGAGTACTCATGGCGTAACTTTGGCATGGCTCGTCGGAATTCTTTGATTGCTAGGGCCCCATGGTGGGCGCCAAATTATAGGGGGTGAATCCGACAATTACGGAAGTGACGTCAGATGCGTCTGGATCGACGGGCACTAGCAGCCTGAGAGCACAAGCAACGTTAGAGCCCTCCGAAAAGCACCGGTGGGGGTGTCGATAGAAGGGCCTCCGACGCTCAAGTTAGTGAATTGATATGAGTAATAATGCCAAGAACGTAATGAAAGTAAATAGATGATAAAGGAAAAGACAAAAGTAAATGAAGTCTCCGGGAGATCGGGGTGTCCCAGAAGTTGAATTAAAGCGGATGAGCGCTGTTGAATAAGGGGCGACGAGTCTGGACTAGCGGGGCTAGTCAAGCAATCGGAACCCTTGAAAGTTGAGAGCCTGGAGGTGGAACGGAGAAACGGGGAGAGCCGGAAAGCACCAGGTTGAGAGATCGTAAGTTCAAGAATGAATGTCAATCACCGCGTCCCCTGCCCCAATGAGTTTGCCTATATATAGGTCATGAAGCTGCGGAGGGGCGACTAGGGTTAGGGTTTGTTGGAATATTCCTTGAAACCCTAACGGTTCCGATTTCTTCGGAGTCCACTTGCCGTAACCTTCGTTTGACCTAGTCAGCCATGTTGACTAGGTTTTCGTAAGCTTATAATCCAGTTTGTATACTTTCGTGTTGAAATGTTTACTATGGCGCTGCTGCCAGAGCGGAGGGATCGCGCCTCTGCCAGAGCAGAGAAATCATGTCGCTGCCAGAGCAGAGGGATCGCGCCTCTGTCAGAGCAGAGAGATCATGCCGCTGCCAGAGCGGAGAGGTCATGTCGCTACCAGAGCCGAGAGATCGCTCTGGGCAGTCGAGCGCTGCCGGGCAGGGCTGGGCTGGTCAGTCGGATTTTATCCACTACACTCATACTTAAATTAAAAAAAACAATCAAATAAATAAAAATCAACATGAAGAAAATAATCGAACAAAAACTAATGAAATAAATTGCAAGAAATTAAATTAACACTTGAACCAATTGAAGAAATCGTCTGCTCCCTTGCTCCAAATCCAGCCGCAATATTGAATGAAGAGAACAAGATTTAATATAAAGTAAAACTATGAAATCAAATGCTAAAGAGGACGTGTGAATCAATTTGCATGAAGTAAAATTGCATGAAATAAAGTCAACTCCTATTAAACTAAATTCAAAAGTTGCGGCTGTATCTCTTGAAAGCAAAATAAAACCTAGTGCTAATTTACTAATAAAAAACTAACTAACTAATAAAAAGGCGGCTAGGTCTTATATTAGGGAATTAATCCCACAAATCCGCCTAGTCTCAAAAACATGGGCTTCGGCCCTCTCTTCTAAATTAAGTCCAAAATAAATTAAAACAAGAGTTTTGAGCTTCATAAAAATATAACAATTATTTAAAAGCCCAATCTCTACCTATCTTCAAATTCCACGCCAAATCTCCATCAAAAGCTTGTCTTTCACCAATTCCTTCCATCAACAGCTCCCTCTCCAATTCTTCTCATCCCTGCGCCAAAACATTGCAAACTATGCAAAATCACATGAAACCAAGGCGAAACGCACACTAAACTAAGTAGCTAAAATACACACATCAGACATTTTATTTGTAAATCAGGCTTTGCTGAAACGTATATAAGATTTTTCATAAAATCAAGTAAAAGTTGACTTTTTATTCGTAAATGAGAGTTTATTTAAATATAAGTCAAATAAGACTTTTATTAATAACAAATAAGTCTTTAAGACTTCTTATTCGTAACTAAGTTGTTTGCTATTAAATATAAATCAAACTTTTTTATAAAATTAAATAAGACTTTTTTTTAATAGCAAATAAGACTTTAAAATTTTTTATTTGTAAATGAAACTTTTGCTTGAATGTAAAATAATACTCCCTCCGTCCCAAAGGAAATGTCCTCCTTCTTTTGGGCACGGTTATTAAGGAGCAAGTTAATTAAGAGTATTAAGTGGTGTTGTGTAAAGTTAAAAATTTAGTGGGTCCTACAATAAAACATTTAATTATTTAAGGTTGAAAGTTAACTTTTGGGAAGAAAAAAAGTGGCGGTGGAATGCTTAAAAACTGACACTAATTAATCTTTAATATTGGGATTTCGATGAACTGCCCCTGTCACCGGTGCACCTTCCCTTTCCGGCAGCTCTCTCCCCCGGAACAGCCGAATAAGACGCCCAGAACCAGCTCCACCGAAGCAGCACCCCACCCTACCCTACAAAATTAGTCAACCCCCCTTCCCACACAAATCAACCGAAGCAATTCCCCCACTTGCAAAATTTAAAGCCGTGAGAAATTCCCCCAACATCAGCGGTCGAATACGTAGGAACTGGTCTTCCTCCACCCACAAGTGACCGCACCGCCTCCCATCCCAGATCCACCTCCATCCCAGATCCATCACCGTCCCAGATTTGCCGCTTCCCGTCCCAGATCTGCCGCCTCCCAATCGAGTGAGTGAGTTTCCAGTGAGAGACGAGAGAGCGAGGTGTCAGGGGGTAAAGGGGCGGCGACCGGGAAAACACGGTGCGCGAGGCGGTGAGAGAGAAGAGGGCGCGGCGGTGAGAGAACTCCGGGCGGCGCGAGGCGGTGAGAGAACTCCGGGCGGCGGTGAGAGAGAAGAGGGCGCGGCGGTGGGAGAACACAGTCGAGAGGGTTTTCTGAGAGTGGAAATGGGCTGAAATAAGTTTAGGCCTAACATATTAAGGTTTGAATTAAGACACAATTAGTAACTTAATTAGGCACTTAATATCCCTTATTTTTTCCCAAAAAGGAAAGGGGACATTTCGTTTGGGACAGCCCAAAAAGGAAAGGAGGACATTTCGTTTGGGACGGAGGGAGTATTTTTTATATAATCAAATAAGATTTTTCTTAAGTGCAAATAAGACTTTAAGACTTTTTATTAGTACATAATTTTTTTGCTTAAATGTAAATAATATTTTCATTAAATTAAATAAGATTGTTTATATAATAAAATAAAACTTTTCTCAAGGGGAAATAAGATTATTGTTAAAATAAATAAGACTTTTCTTAGGAGGAAATAATACTTTTTATTCATAAACGAAAGTTTTGTTTAAATGTGAATAAGACTTTTTATAAAATCAAATAAGACTTTTCTTAAGAGTAAATATGACTTTTCTTAATAGCAAGCAAGACTTTATTCGAAAATTAGACTTTTCATATAATTAAGTAAGAATTTACGAATAATGTTTAATAAAAATCAATACAGACTTTGTGGTACAATGTAGAAGATGTTGGTCATTGAAATCAATGGCATTAAATATATTTATTGTTTTATAAACATGGACTGACTCGATCCGTTCGCATCCGCATGCAAGTGTGCCTCGTTAAAGTATTACTACTAATTTAATCTACATAGGTGAAATATTTAAATAAATTTTAATTTTTTAAAGCTTACTTGTAATATTCCTTCCGTTCCATTAAAAATGTCCCACTTTTCGTAATGGGATGTTCCATTACAAATGTCCCATTCTTTTTTTGGCAATATATTATCTCTCTATACTTAACATTTTAATAATTTCCATCAATTCACTTTATCTATTTTCTACACATTTCTTAATCTTCGTGTACAAAAATAATGGGACATTTATAATGGGACAGAGGGGGTAATTTTTTGGAGAGTAGAGGTGAACTATTTAAATAACAAAGCGACATGGAGTTATGGAGGGGATTGAAGTCTTGCATGCTAGCCATTTTTTCTTAAACTTTATTGTTTCTATAAAATCTTAAAATTGTTAGCATTTTGTGTGAAAGAATATGCATAGTCCCCATCATCGAATCTTATTAAATGAAATTTTTTTTAATGGCATAGTCCCCACCAAGGTAATTTTTGTGTGAAAGAATATGCATAGTCCCCACCAAGGTAATTTTTTTAAACCTTGCTAAACCTTAGAGCACCCATATCGGTGACTCGATGGGGGCATACTCGAGTAAGCTTCCCATCGAGTAAGCCGATGTGGGAGCAGGGGGCTCGAGGCTTACTTGTTCAAACGAGTAAGACTCATTCGGCGTTTGGCAAGGCGCGTGCAGTGCACGCTTGTAGTTAAAAAAACATTCGGATTTTTTGAATTCTATTGACCGATTGAGGCATTTTCTTTTTTTTTTTCTTTTCCTTCCTTTTTTCAATTTGACTGTTTGAATTAATTTTTTATTTCTTTCACCCTATTTGACTGTTGCTTTTTTCATTTCTTTTTTATTTTCTTCTATAAGATACCTTATTCCTCCACCACAATTCACACACACAATTCTCTTCACCATCTCTCTTTTACATTATTTTAATTTTTCTCTTCAACCTCTCACTTAAACTCTTCTAAAATGGATCCAAACAATCCTGACTCTTAAATTGGATCCCCGATCTTACCGGTGACTATCATCCCGATTTATCGAGATTCAACTTGGGGAAGGAGCCTCGAACCGGCGATGAGGCACCGGCGGCGGAGAGTGCCTCGAAGGCGCCAAAGAAAGGTGGGCGGCGGAAGGCGGTAGCCTACAAGGAGAAGGCATTGGCGCAAGCGGCGGAGGAGGGCAGGGCCTTCCGTCATACCTACACCCAAGAGTAGACGAACCTTATCGCAAGAATTTGGGTGGAGGAGACGAACGATACCATCTCGGGTGTCGATCAAAAGGGCGAGGCCTATTGGTAACGCGTCCTCGACCAGGTGAACGCCCTCATCGGGACCAACCTCAACCACCGGCAAATAAAATCTCACTGGACCTGTGTGAGTTCGGAGGTGAAGCTGTGGGAGTCGACTTGGGTGGAGGCGAACGCCAAGTGGCCTTCCGGCCATTCCAACAACATGATTCGGGAGAAGGCTCAAATTCTCTATGCCGCTTAGAGCAAAGGCGGTCCCTTCAAGCTGTGGAATGCGTAGAAGCTCCTCCGGACGAACCGAAAGTTCAATTTTTGTACCTCTAGGGAGACGTGCATTCTTCCACGAGGACAAAGACTAGTGAGACCGGTGACTTCATCATCTCGGCGTAGGGGGAAATCACTTCTTCCCTTCCCTATTGGAAACAAAGCGGCGAAGGTGGCGAAGGGGAAGGGAAATGCGTCGGCATCACAAGGCTCGGAGGCTCCACCCGAATGCAAAGAGTACATGACGAAGTCCGACACCAAGCTCGAACGAATGATCGAGCTGTACGACACAAAGTGTGCCCTTAAGAGGGAGATCCACGACGACCAGATCATGTTCATGAAGACCTCCGACATGACACTGGAACAGCTAGAATGGCACAAGCAACGAGTGGCGACGATTCTAGCTCGGCAAAGGAGTGGTGGAAATTAGCTAAATTTTTTTAAAGTAATTTTTAATTATGTCTTTAGTTTTTTTTTTATGTAATTTTTAGGTTTTTTAAATTAATGAAATTTTAATATGAAGTAATTGTGTTATTTAAATTGATGTAATTTAAATTAAATAAAAATATAGAAATCAAAAGTAAAGAAAATGAGTAAATCCAATATTGGGAGCGGATGCCCTTGGCTTTCGGCCTCTCCGCCTCCAGCTCTTCTTGGACGTTGGCGTGCGCTGCCGGTGTGGGAAGATTTCTTGTGGCCAAGATATTGGAGGCTTGCGAAAATGGAGCAAACCCCATCATTGGAAGCCTCGAACCTCCGCCTTGTTGCTCGAAGAATTCATCGAATTCGCGATTCATTACAAGAAAAATGTAGAAGAGAGAATTGTAGTTGAGATGAGAAAAATGTAGAAGAGAGAATTGTAGTTGAGAAAGTGGTGAATTTTGTTTTGTGGAAGAGTGATATTTATAGAAGGGAAATAAATGGGGGGGGGGGGAAATCTAAAACTAGCCGTTTTTGGCACAAACGGTCGATTTTTTTTTTTAATTAAAAACGGTCGAATTACGAATTTAAATATAATTTCAAATTTAAAAAAATAAAATAAAAAATGGGGCGTCCGCCGGATGCGCCTTACTTTCTCCGCCTTCGCCTCGGGTCTCCCACTCATCCAGGCCTCGCATCTGGCCGAATCTCCAACGCGGCCTCCACTCCAGCGACGCGGTTCGACGCGGGTCGCTGGACCCGCGTTGGAGATGCTCTAATAAATTATTACTAGAAGACTTGAACACATCAGTTACAATTACAATTACAATTACAATTTCATCTAAGCAGGTAAAGATCATACTCGAATACAGAGTCAATCACCGTCAAATTTCTCCTTTTTCCAAACTTTTGATATCAACAATCAAGTTTGAATCTCATTTTATTCAGTTTTAATCATTAGAGTATTCATTATCAAGTTTGAGGAATCATCGATGTCATCCAATCCCAAGTATTCCATCCACATGTTTAGGGCGCTGCCCGCAACCACCAACCACCTCGCGACCACCGCCGGTGTCATTCTCCGCCTCGGAGACGCCCTACGCCGCCGCCTGCTCCTCCGCTCCTCCCTTAAGGTAAGAAGTGAAGTGCAATTAAATTCAGAAACTCCCAATCGCGTTGCACCAGCAGCATTTCTCTCGCCCTTTGGCTTTTTTGGATTGAATAATTTCTTCCAATTTCCTAGAATTTCTGTCTCCAGTGTGGCTTGTTGAAATGAACCAATTTGAAGAGACTTGCGCAGAATCATATTTATCAAGATATTTGATCTTGTTTGGAAGTCTTTGGTTTAGACTTCTAGTTGTTCGGCGAAATGTACTTGTTCATCTTTCTTTCTTCTCTTTCCTGTTTTTTTTAGGAAACTTTGCGCCTAATAAACCAAGTTTAACTAAATTCTGGTTTTGCACACGGATTAAAAATCCTCTCTCCAAAAAAGCGAACTTTCAATTGTTATACATGATTGTCAATTCCCCCAAAATTGATGTTGATATTGACGATGATGTAGTAAACGACATTGTTGGTTATCTACCTCACTTCATAGTCACAATGGTGTTAATTTGCCATTTCAGCTAGCCACGATGTCATCAATTAATTGGAAATTGACAAATGTGTGAAAAATAAGAACAATTGAAAGTTTGTGTATTTGAAAATAGAATTTTTAGTTCATATGCAAAACTAAAATTTGATGAATGTTCGTGCATTTAGGTGCAATTACCCCTTTTGTTTTTTTACTTCTTCTTTTGTACTTTAGAAAGAAAAAGGACGAACCTCTCTTCTCCTAAGGTTTAGTACATGAAGTAATTCGCAGAATGTGCCTTAGTGGATGGGTGCCTAGAGTATCCCTGAACTTTATGCCAACCACAAATAATCCAACTCAAGATGTTGTTAGCGGAAATGGAACCCTAATAGCAAGACAGAAACTTAGTTCTGTGCATGACTTATCTTGGAGACCCAAATACTTGTCATAAATTCACAATTTTTGTGATTCAACAACTACATCGTGCAACAAAATGCTATGTTGGTGCTCCAATGACAATTAGCATGATGACTTTTACTAAAGCCTTGCAATATGTAAAGAGCTGAGCTTAATCAACCACGGTACATGTCTACAAATGGATATTCAATCTGATGTAGACATGGCAGAGCTTACCATGGCATTTTATAATTAGGCAGGCTTACATCTTGCGAACCTCTAATCCCTACTAGGCATGTTCATCATACATTGATAATTCTAGTGAGCGTACAGGGTATTTCTCTTGGTGGTGTGCCTCATTTGAAGGATGTCTGTCACGAAAGGGCCCTTCAGCTTACAGGTTTTAATTGCCTCCAATGGTCATTCAATGCCTTATCTGCTACACTCTCGAGCTTAAGTTTCTTCAATGGAGATAAAAGTGTAAGTAATTCTAAAAACTTGGGGAAGCCACAATCCAGGACACCTAGAGGAGACTTCTTTGATGGAAGGCAATGGACTAATATCCTTCTTGCTGCTAATGTCTTGTGAGTACTAATATTTCATACCTCTGCTAATGATCAATTCTATAATGTTGATCTACCACTACTAAATCCCTCTATGGATGTATATATATAGGGTTAATATGCGGTGGGAATTACACATGAACAACCATATTAGTTGAATAGGTTGTTCATATGTTACATTGTTTGTTCATGTCGGTTTCATGGATTTCATTGATTTATTCATGTATTCTCATTTTCTCACGACATTATCCATTCTTATTGGATCTATTCTTTCTCTCTCTCTCTCTCTCTATATATATATATATGATATATATATATATATCATATATGTAGAAAATGGTTATGCTACAAATCCCTTTTAAAATACAAACTACGAACCCATGAATTCTACATGTATTATGTATGAATTCGTTGTGAAAATGTATGAATTCAAAAATTGAAATTTTCACTCCCTATGGGATTTGAGCCCAAAATCATGAACTAATCAACAAAGTGATAGATCCACCGTAGATCTCCATGATCTAAGAGGTGCAAAGTGGTCCTAGTTTATATTTTAAAATGGTTTTCTTTTTCACCCCTGATATATGCAAAGTGGTCCTAGTTTATATTTTAAAATGGTTTTCTGTCTCATCCCTGTATATATATAGGGAGAAGTTCAAATGAACTTTTTTATTTAAAATGAGAACGGAAAATCATTCTTAGCCCATCGATCATGAAGATCTACAGCAGATTTCATTTTTTTCCCATTTTTTATTAAGTGCAGTTAATTTCACGGCAAATATAATAACTTTACATGGCAATGCAGTGTTCTCAGTTCTCACGATAGAATGTGGTTTGCATGATAACCAATCCCTATATATATAATTAAATAAACAAGGAAGAACAAAGGAATTACGGTTGAAGAGTTGCAAAGTTGTTCTCCTCAACAATATCCTGTTTCATGAGTTCCACAGGATAGTGAACATCTTTCCTATATTTATCTGCAGAGTTTATATTGCACAATCTGTCTCAGATGGCAACCTCATGTTTCTGGGTGCCAAGGTCTGACTTTATTGCCTCATCAAATTACTGATTGTTACATACATAAATCTGAATTTTTGTAATCAGACTTGTTTCCTCTCGTATATTTGCAGATTAACAGTCTCATTAGTAAAGGGCAGTTATGGAGGCTAGTCACATCTTCCTTTCTCCATGCAAATATTGGGCATCTGCTGGTTTGATTTGAATATTACTAATAAAATACCTGATTTTGTGTTGACTCGGCATTTTAAATTGAGAAGACTTATGCCTTTTCAGGTCAATTGCTATTCTTTGAACTCAATTGGTCCGAGTGTTGAGAATATATGTGGTCCTAAGAGATACCTAACAATATACATCAGCTCAGCAATCGCAAGTAACAACTGGAAACCCACTAGAGTCCGTAATTTGCTTGTAATCTAAAAGATGTCCATTTGTTCTCATCAAGGCCTTTGGCATACCTCAGGTGCATCCATGAGCTATTGGTTCTGTAAAGCACCAGCAGTGGGTGCTTCAGGAGCTATTTTTGGATTGGTAATCTCTTTTTCTTCTACAAATGCAGCATTTCTTGGGTGACTTTATTCTGTTTCAAGGTACTATATCTTGTAAATTCTAAAAGCATCATTGTGAACTATTACAGAGTTGCTGGTGACAAGTCAGTCAATGCTTTTCTTCTTCATCATTCCATCGCTGGTTTGACTTTATCTAAAATTGGTTAGTTGCTGACCTCAGGTTGGATCATTTGCTATGTTTGTCCTGAGGCACAGGGGCATGGTCAAAGGCACTGACAATGATCTGAAACATATTGCACAAGTGATTGTTCTAAACATGGTACGTAAACGTAAACATCTTGAGGGCTTAAAGTCGAAAATGACTACTCTTTAATGTCTTCCTATTAGTGGGATTAAGTTTTTGACAGAACTCTGTTGCATGCTTCGATAAGCTAACTAATAAATGAGCGTCTCTCGTGCAGACAATTGGGTTGCTTTCTCAAGGCATTGATAACTGGGGACATGTAAGTTGATTTCTAATTCATAAACAACTGCACAATTGCTTGCAAAATGCGCCTGTTACTAGTTAAAATGTTGATGGATGTGGCATGCTGGAGAGGGACTAATATGACCTATGATTTCACAATGTAACTTTGATTCTCAGAATGTTGCTGCATCAATCCTGATCAATTTTAATACAATATAAAACGAGATAATAGCATGTAAATTACTAAACTTTGACCAAAATTTTGGTTTTGAACACCAACTTAGAAATAAAAAATCTGTCTGACAATTACTGAACTTTTAAATTCATCTAATTTGGCTAGAGTTGAATACCAGCCCAATTCAAAGGCCGCCTGAAAATTCGAGGTAGCCAAACGGCCAATGAATAAAACAACATTGTATTTACTTGCCAAAACGTCGCCGGGAAATTACTTACATCTAAGTTTGGCAAATAAATTATGACTGATTTCGGCCTCGTTAGCAAAATCATATTAAATTAAAAATTCTGTAATTGTATAGTTAAGTAAGTTGGTGTGTAAAATCAGAATTTGATCAAATTTTAGTAATTAATAAGTTATTATCCCTATTAAAATGCGGATGTGAGTCTATTATTACACACTGTAATACTCTGTATGTCAAATATTTCAGGCTGGAGGGCTGCTAGGCGGGGCTGCAGTGTCTTGGCTTCTTGGTCCTGCATGGGAGCTTCAGTCCGTTGCCCGTGATGGCCGAAGAAATTTCGAGGATAGAGCGCCGATTTTTTATCTCACGAGGAGGCATCCTAAGTAAGCAGAGCAATCTTCAACCATAATGGAATGGTGAGGGTTTCTTTCAACTTATTGTAAATCTTACACCTGAATCTGATCTTACTATAGCAACTGCCGTATCTAACTTCTTGTAACTGAGCTGAGACGGAAACTTAATTGGGTATTGAATGTGAATTGTATAATCAAGTCTGATTTATGTGTGGTTAGGGGTGAGCATTCGGTTATATGGTTCGGTTTTTGCTAAAACCAAACCAAACCAAACCATATTTTAGTTCGGTTTAAAAAAAAACGAACCGAACCGAATCAACCGAACAAACCAAACCGAATTAATCCGAAGAAAACTGAAATTTTTGAAAAAAAAACTATAAAATTTAAAAAATATTAGAAGTAAGATATTATAAAATTATAATTAAAATATTATATATATATATTTATATATATATTATAAATATAATTCGGTTTTTCGGTTTTGTTCGGTTTTAAAAAATCCGAATCGAACCGAACCGAAAAATCAAAATTTTATGAAAAAAAACCGAACCGAAAAACCGAAAAAATTGAACCATATTTTAAAATTTCGGTTTGGATAGGTTCGGTTATTCGATTTCGGATTTTTTGCTCACCCCAGTGTGGTTCCATTCGACTGTTAAGTTAATTAGTTGTTCCAATTTATATGATTGGGAGAAATGTTAAAATAGTCTTTTGAGATAAGAACATATGTTTTTAGCCACTTTTGCGATAAAATATTTTTCTAGCCACTTTTCTAGAAAGAAACTGGTTGAGTTTTGAGAGTGAAACAAATTTGTGGGCTCCAAATGTTAAAGTATGACCTAGTTCTTTTCGGCATGGGAATATTGATATTTTGTGTGTTAAGTGTGGTAGGTGAAAAAGTGAAAAGGTGAATAAATGGTAATTTTTTGCCATTTTTAGAAACAGGTTAAGCTTTGTGGGACAAACTAAAAAAAAAACTGGGTCATGCTTCGTGGGACGAAGGGAGTAATAGATTATGATGTATTGATTTGCCAGAAAGCCGAACGAAGCTGAGCTAAAGTCAGCATCCATTTACAATTTTTTGCAATGTTAAATTCGATTTAGTTTTATTAACAATGGCATAATTTAAGTTTATCATATATTAACAATTTTGTCCTAACGATCATAATAATAGTTTGGTGTTTTAGCAAATAAAATCACGAACTATTTTGAATTTGTAATTTAAACGTGACTTTTGAAGTGTGGCGAATTAAATCACCACTTTTTCAATTTTTATAATTTCGTCCCCCCAATTTTTTTCGATCGTCAGAATGTTGAACTGGAGTTTACGTGAATTAGTAAAGACGATGTCGTTTTTGTGAGGCCTAAATGACGTCGTTTCGTACAATTTCATTAAAAAAATTCTCCAAATTATAAAGAAATTGTATCATGTATTTGCACCATAATTTTCAATATTAAGCAATTTTATAGAAAGTAACTTCGTAACATGAATATTATGTGACGAACTAATCCATGTAAACTTCAACTCAACAATTCGACAACCGAAAAAAATTGGGGGGACGAAATTGCAAAAATTGGAAAGGTAGTGATTTAATTTACCACACTTCGAAAGTCACGTTAAAATTATAAATTCAAAATAGTTCGTGATTTTATTTGCTAAAACCCCTTAAAAGTTTTAGTTAATCAGTGATGTTATTTATATTTTATTTAATCTGTTGATTAAGTTTCTCTTAAGGAGATTTTTTTTAATAACACTATAATAAATTTACACAATTTCATGTATTATGTCTAATGTTAAGATGGTAGTCATAATTTAGAATTTATCAAAAAAAAAAAATTCATAACAGATGGAGAAAAATTGATTAAAAAGTTAATATGGGTCCATAAATTCTTTTTCATACTCTGATTCGATTTTCTATGTTGTCTTCATAAACCAATTTTCTCACATTCAAGGATATTCTAACTCAAACCAAAATTAGGGCTCTAATCGAACAGCTCTATTTTTAAATTACCTATCCTGTGTTTGAGAAGGTCCCTCAGTTCCTCGGCATCACCTTGAAGTGTATTTAGTTGTCTTACATGAGACTTGGGATATTCCACATAGTTCCGTCTATGGAGCCTAAAGCTTAAACCATGGCATGGCAGTAAAAAGTAAGTTGGCCTAGTCTCTCGCTCAGCTTTCGCCTTATGAAGTGGCCAAGTTGAATCGAACCGGACGAAATAATATTGTGCTCAAATTTGATTTGTTTAGTATCGACTCAAATCCCAAACTTTGTTATCAAATTACTTTGAGGCTCACAAGCTTAATCGAGCCTATACGAACTTTCTAAATTTATATTTATATTCAAAATAGTAATTATTTTCTTTTAAAAATAAATTATTTCATTCAGAATAATAAATATATTAATTTTTTTTATAACAAACAGAGTTAATTAGAGATTTAATACAATTATTATTAATTTTAGTAGATAAATATAAGTTGTACTTACTAATAATTTATATTTTTAAAGCTAAAATCACTTGACGAACGTGTTCACAAGCTAACGAGCCAAATACTATCAAATTCAAGTTTGGCTTATTTATTTATCGAACTTTTCTATACAAACTTTTTTCGAATCGAGCTCTGAATACTTTGCGAGTGACTTAATTTGTTTACGACCCTACCCAAAATGAAAACACAATTTTATCATAGTGGTTATAACAATATTTTGTTATCGTTTTTAACTAGTCTCATGTGTTACTATTATATGATTTACATTATAAAACATTCTTGATGTACCTTTGGGGGTTTAATAGACAGAGTACGTAAGATAATGAAATGTCAGTCGACTACTTATATTAATTTTAATAAAATAAAAATAATTGAATGTTTTATGGATGAAGAAGAAATCCCACTTAAAAAATAATATTAATAATAATAATTAATTAAATTGTGAATGAAAAATAAAATTAGCATGTAATAGAAAATAAAAAAAATTATATTTATAAGCGTCTTAAAATGACAAAAATAAATTATTTTTTATGGCGGAGGAAATATTTTAATAAATGTTGAGACCTATATCAGGACATCAAAAGCCATCAACCTATTAGATTCCCATAGTGAGTAAAGCCCAACAAATCTTGAAGGAAAACTTGAGCATGTTAGAAGATAATTCTCATTTCTTAACTAAAACTATATAAATATCTATATTCCATTTTTTGTTAACATTACATTCCACATCTTCCATAATTGCAAATCCCAGAAAGAACCCGTGCATTTTACAGTTTATTCTTTCGGAAACCTGCAACTAGGCGACTTACCGATTTCCTTTGATAGGTTAAGTCATATACGGTGATCCTGTAAGGTTAAGTATCGACGTTGCCATCTCACAGCTATGAACTCCAGCTCGCTTGTGCTCTCTCCACCAGCAAAGTTGCTGGAACACATCTTAAAGACATGGACCTCATCTAGGACATCCAGAGTAAGAGCAGGAATGTCAGCAGTCCATTCAAGCATCGGATACTTCGACTGTAAGCTGCAAGTATGCATTATCAGTTAGCAAGTCACAAGAACATTGTAGATCAAAGTTGGCAATCGGATACAAAGAAAGACATTTTGGAGAAATATAGGAGAGTAAAGCTGAAAATCGCACAAAACTACAGAGCAATAGCGCATGGCATTGAAAGGTAATTAGGAGTTGTAGAGGAGCAAGTGTTGCTCGGGGAAGACTTTCCCTGGACTACATTGCATTCTCCACATGGACCATGAACTTTATGCATACCACATACCATATTAGGGGTCATTTACTTTTCACGATTGATAAGATACATTATTTGAGTATCTTTATCCTCATTACTAGGATTTCTGGAATCTCACCCTTTTAATAGGATATAAATCAAGCAAAATTAGCTCAAATAATAAAAATTATCATGGCCTTGGGAAATCCCAAAATCCCAATCCATCTTAGTAAACAATGGATTAACCTATATTATTTTTATCTAATCTAAGCTAATCCTAACCACACTACCACTAGGCCAACACACACACAAACCCAGATTTTTTTTAAACTATCATTAGAAAAAGAATATTGAGTAGTTTATCAATTTCTGTCAAGCATGTCTAGAAGTGAATTGCTCATCAACATTTTTAGCTGCAAAAGAAATCTATCCAGCATCCTATTATGTATTTCCCCATTCATAGTACATGTTTCAATTGCAAATAGCAATTTATATGAGACAATATATTGAACCATGCTCCACATCTCATTTGAACAAAAAACTATCATAACATAAAAGCTTTCTTCTAATAGAATATTTTCTGAAATAGCTTATTTTCTGAACAGAAAACTATCCTAGTGCCCCCAAGCATGGGTTTCTAGGACTAGTTACAGCCATTTATTGGGATGAGATTCCATTGACAAAAAAGGAAATTAAAACTAGTGTCTGTGGGTTATTCAAAAACATATCTGCTTACAAAAGGCAAATAAAAATCATAGTTGCTCAGGCAGCCAGAGTCTGTTCATTAAAATGCAGAAGGCCAAGTGCTGGAGGGGCGCTAGGCCCTCTCTCCGGGTGCACCTGTCAGCCTGAGACAAATCTATATTATGCTTTTCTTATACTTTTGCAATCAAGTTTCTTAAGCTGAATCATACTCCCTCCGACCCAATATTCATGGCCTATTTCTTTTGGACACAGGTATTTAGCTCAGTTTAAAAAAGCCCGAGGCGTGCCGAGGCGCAACAGCCCCGGAGCCTAGGCGCTGGGCTTTAAGCGCAAGCGAGGGCTTTTCATACGCAAGGCACACTTAAAGTATAAAAATTCTAATATATTTATCAATAATATATTTTCTACTAAAAACACAAATAATTAAAACATAAATACTTAAAACACACATACTTAATTTAAAACACACAAATACTCAAAAATCTAAAATATAAATAAAATAACATATAAGAATTTATCACATCTTTATTTTTTGAGCTAAATTATTATATATTTTGGTGAAGTTAATATGAAGTTATTAAAAAGAGTTAATTTTTATTCCTTAATATACTTCCTCCGTCCCCCAAATAACTTTCTATCTTTCCTTTTTGGATCGTCCCCCAAATGACTTTCTATTCATTTTGGGACACTACCCCACCACTAATAATACCCAATTTATTCTTACTATTTATATTTTCACTACTCCCAATACTAATTATCACATTTTCACCACTTTTAATTTAAATTATTCCCTCCGTCCACGAAAGAACTTCCTAGGGGGAGTGACATGGGTTTTAAGAAAAAGATCGTTGAGTGTATTGAGTGGAGAAAAGATTGTTGAGTGTACTGGAAAATAGTGAAAATATGTTTTAATTAGTATTGAGAGTGGTTAGGGGTGGATCGGTACGGTATACCAAATTTTTTTTGTCATACCGTACACCATACCGTAAATTACGGTATGAGAATTTTCATACCGTTGTCGTACCGTACTTTTCGGTATACCGAAGATCGGCATACCGAAAATTTCGGTATGAGAATTTTCATACCGTTGTCGTACCGATAGTGCGGTATACCATACCGAAAGTCGGTATACCATACCTTACGGTATTACCGAAATTATTGTTATATCGTTTTATGCCTACATTGCCAAACCATTAAGATATACCGTATATTTGTACATATTGAAATTTCATTAAACAAATACAAATAACTTTCTAACAATTAAACTCCACATCTTCAACAAAGCAAAAAAATAATTTACCACTAATAATATATATATATATATATATATATAATTAATTAATTGATTCCGACGGTATACGGATTTTTTCGGTATATACTATCGGTATATACCTAAACAACGGTATATACCGGTTTTTCGGCATATACCGCGGTATCGGTATACCGCGGTATGAGGAAAATGATACCGTTGCCGTACCAAAAATCTTCGGTACGGTACAATACCGTACCAATATTTTTGGTATACCAAAATTTCGGTATTTTCGATATTTTTTCGGTACGGTAAGTGCGGTATACCGATTTTTCGGTATTTTGCTCCACCCCTAAGAGTGGTCAAAAAGTGAAAAGTAAGTTCTTTGGTGGACATCCCAAAAAGAAAAAGTAGGACGTTCTTTCGTGGATGGAGGGAGTATTAAGACTTTCTCATCACTTCCGATACACTCAACAACTTTGACTTAAAACCCGTGCTCCTCCCTCTTAGTCTTAGGAAGTTATTTGGGGGACGAAAGGAGTATTAATTAGGGTAATGAATGCTTTTGCAAAAAAAGTTGCAGCTGATGGGTCCCTTAATTCTAAAAGTTGCTGCTCTAGTTGTGTTTTTGAAATAAAAAGTATACTCCTATATTATAATAATAACAAATATTGCCTTTTATTTCTAAAGTATTGCGTTCACACCGCCTTTTAGATCTGTGCCGCCTCAAATACCCGAAGGCGCACGCCTCGAGGCTTTTGCGCTTAGGCGCGCCTTCATGCGCCTCTCAAAGGTTGGCGCGCCTCGCCTAAAAAAGTGCCCAGATCTGCACCTTGACTAAGCCCTGCGCATAGGCGCACTATTTAAACCAAGGTATTTAGGAGAGTAGAAGTTGTGTGGTCCACATGTTTTAATTAATCTTAAAGGCGCACCTTGACTAAGCCCTGCGCATAGGTTGTGTTATTTTTAATTGATCTTAAAGTATTGTTAATTGAAAATTTATAACAGTCCGTCTCCCTTCACCCTTTACACACCCTTGCCGCCCCAGCCAAGTCCCGCAAATTGAAGCCGTCTGCTCAGCGAATAACAGTAACTCAAACCAATTTAAAGAGACCCAATAACTCAAATCCTTCAAGTAAAATATCAAACCCTCATGCACCAACAGCCAAATTCATTCTGATATCTAGAAAATTTAAGGAAGAAAACAGACCCAAAAAGAAAACAAAAAAAACTCACCCAAAAAATTTCCGGCGAGGGCGGAGGCGGCGCGAGGGTGAAGGTGGCGAGAAATAGTGTGAGGGGAGGCGGCGAGAACATTGGAGGAGAGAGGGGAGACAGCGACAACCCTAATTTCTGGCGAGGGTGGGTCGAAGATGAAGGCGCGAGGGTGGCGGAGGCGTGGCAAGGGTGGAGGCGGGCGAGTATAGCATAGGAGAGAGGGAAGGGCGAGAATAGTAGAGGAGGGAGGGGAGGTGCGCGCAATGTTGTGAAAATCGAATGAGGCGACCGCCTTGAGGCGCGCCTCAAGGCGAGGCGGTGATAAACCCGCCCCGCATATACGCCTTTATGCATATTTTACAAATTAGCGCCTTAGTTCTATTGAGGCGCCGCCTCAAGGATTAAATTCTGAATGAGGCGGTGATAATTAATTCGACTTTTAAACCTATATCAGCCGCAATTATTGACTTCTTAAATTCTCTTATTTGCAAGTTCTATATCAGCCGCAACTTTTACCTAAGTGGGCCCAAAAAATATTATAGTTTAATCCTAATGTATTGAAAGTATAAATAAGAGTATTCTTGAGATACAAGCACTTGACAAACAGTAAACTAGAGCAGCAGCAGAGCAATCAGCCTCCTCATTGTTCAGTTTTTAGTTTAATTATTTTAAGACTTTTAAACCCATAATTTTGGAGTATTTTTTTATTTTTAAATGGTGTTATTTGCTGTTTAAAATGATTATGAGTATTTTTTTGTGTTTTTTTTTAAATGGTGTTATTTGTTGTTTAAAATGATTATGAGTTTTTTTTGTGTTCGGTGTGAGGCTTACGCCTCAATCCCGCCTTAAGATTTTCACAACATTGGGTGCGCGTGCTTTACTTTTAGGATTAGAGTAGATTTGTAGGTATTTATAAGTAGATTAATTAAATGTTAATGAAGCCCTAATTATATCCCAATTTACAATAAGGCCATGAATATTGGGACAACCCAGAAAGTATAACAAGTCATGAATATTGGGTCGGAGGAAGTAGTATTAAAGAAGCAAGCACAAAAAAATCCTAGAGACACGCAAGGCACACCTTTTGAACACAAGGCACAAAAATTAACAAAATATAAATGATGATAAATTTACATGTTAAATCATTGTAGACTTTAGAAGTGTTGGTAGTAAATTTGAAGTAATCAAATCTTCATTAACATATAGATGCAGATCAAACTTAATGAAATCTGCAAAAATAAAAGTAAATCCAAAGATCGTTATGATGACTGAGTGGGATGGATTGAAGATCTATTTTTCTGGGAGCCCTTACTACAAGATGATTGAATTTGGTAGGGATGGAATTCTATCTTACGAGATAACTACTATAGCCTACTCACGTACATTCAGGTCCAAAACTCCAACATGAAGCTTCATACACCTTCAAGTTTATTATTAGAGAAAACAATTTTTTAGGGTCTTAACTCAATATGTCCAGCATTGAATGTACATGCATTCTGGTTAATTGGACCCTAGCATATAATTAGAACATGGAAATACCCTACTTCTGTTGTCTCTTATACTAAATCTTCTTCCAATCTTATGGACAAAAGAAGCCATTTTTCATGGAAAATGGGAAAGGAAACCAGCAGAAGATATATGCTGCTGTATTTTTTTTTTAATAGGATTGTTTCAGTGCAGTTAACATTCTACGCCGCACAGCATTTTCTAAATGATCAATTCAATTATTGTTTTTGATGGGTGTTCCCTCCCCCTTATTGTAACTTGTGTCTTTAAGAAATACTACTAATTTTGATGACATTATATAATTAGGCAACAAGACAGAGAATTACCAAGAAAATCATCAATATCAAATCTGAAACTTTGAGGCTGAAGGGAATAATATGTATTGTTGTTTTGGTACTTACATGAATAAGTATAAGATGACGAAACATGCAGTGGTGACCCCAAATCTTTCCCACTCCTATTGTCTGGAGGACTGGCTGGTGAAGTCTGGGGCGATGATACTGCTACAGGTGATTTTCTGGTAGAACGAGGAGACAAGTTTGGAGAAAGTTGGTCAGGATGAGAAGTTGGAGAAGGACTTGGCGAATCATCAGAACTACAATGGTGACAGCCTTGAGCTCCTAAGGGTGTGGGAGAACCAGAATTTGGAGATAAAGAGTGCTGAGGAGCATTATGTGGACTGGGTGAAGGTTCATAAGCATAACATGTAGGACAAGGTGGTAGAGCATGACGTGAGTTGGGTGAAAGGCCGGGAGAATAAGATGGCACCATAGATGGTCCAGTGTGATAAGCCCTTTCTGGTGATGGAGATGGAGAAGGTGTAGGTGTAGGTGTAGGTGTAGGCGCTGGTGCATAAAGAGAATGGTTTAGAAATGATGACAAGCTTATTTCCTTAACTTTGCCAAAAACAGAATGATCAAGCCCAAGGTTTTCCACAGGAGGTGACCCAGTAATTATTTGAGCTAGCTGTTTTAATCTTTCTGGCTGTATAGGAATTTCAGATGCAACTAAAGCTTCAACCATCACCGGTGGATCTTTTGTTGAGCCATGTTTGTTTGTTACTTGTATGTACACCATCTGCATCAAGTAAGATTTCATCAGGTCAGCAGCAAATGGATAAACCAATTTCAGACAAAATTAGATGAGACCAAAGGCTCCTAATTCTAAAGTTATAACTATAAATGGAAATGGAAAAATATCAATTGAAGACTCAATTAAATGAAATTTCAAATCTGAAAATATAAGCAGCAAAGGAATATAACAAAATTGAATGAAAAAAACAGTAGCTGCATCAAAAATAATAGTAGGTACACAAATTAGGAAATCAACAAGTTCCAGGAAGTATATGCTAGGGAATCACGTTTGAAAAATTCAATCGTCGACACTGAACTTTAATGGTATTCTGAAGTTGAATTTAATTTTACCTCATTTGGCATCAGGTGCAATCCCAATTTTAGTTGTTCTTTCAACTCCGGAAGATTTTCTTTTATATCATAAATTGAGCTATTGAGAGTGAAATTGACTAGAGGCAAAGACAGCAATGGAGTCCTCTCTGGGATTATAGTAATTCCACCAGGAACTTTTAAAATCTCAAATGAAGAAGGCTCTCCAAAAATTGTGGAGGTTAACGTCAAATTGTATTGTTGAAGAAACAGATCAATCAAGGATGATTTCAACAAACTCAAGGCCACAGGATTTGGTGCACTATTAATTGGATCAGGGAGGAAGCCTAACAACACATCAGTCCAGTTAGATAAGCTATTCCAGTTAGATAAGTCTGCCTGGTGCATGGACAGAACAGCAACCTGTGAAAAATAAGTGATCGTCAAACTATTCTTTCTTTGAACTTGATGGTTGAAAAAGCAAGTACTGTATGAAGCAGAAGATTGAGGCCAACCTTTAAGGAAGGGACACCTATCTCCTCGTTAACATCATATTCTAGTCTTGAAATGTATGGTATAAGTTCAGAAATCGGCTTTTGAAGCTGGAAATATGATTGAACAGTTGCTGAAATAAGAACCCGAACCATTAGTCAGACAAGGAATGAAGATTTCAAATAAAGCCATCAATAATAAACAACTATTTTCTTCCATGTAAACTATTGCTTTGTAGAAATATGATAATAAATCCTTGGAAGATTCATGAAAAGAAATAGTACAAATAATGTGACCCAACACATTTATAATAACGGTCAGAAAAAACTTAATCTAACTAGCTCTTACAATAACTACCTTTTTCTAAAAGTTATCGCAGTCTTCACAGCTTAATAGATGATGTAAAAGATGATGCTGCAATCACATTATTAACAAGCTGGTTTCGACTATACAAATACAACTGAAATAGAAAACCTAAATGGTCCAATTCTAGGTTTCCAATTAGAATAAATTATATTTTCTAGCTTGCTTCATAAAGTATGCATGAACGTTTGAATAAATGGTAATTCAATCAAGAGAAGAAATAAAATTCTCAAGAAGGCTGCAGTATTGGCCAACAGTGTGCCTATCAGGGCATCGGAATCATAAAGTTAGGTACTCCCTAGTCCTATTCAAAGACCGATTCAGTAATAGATTTTATTTTCATTATTCCACAACCTGGAAAATAAACATTTTGTTGAGCTTGAGAATCTACAACTAGACATTGAGAATCTGATGAACATTTCTCCCGCCCAAGAAGAACCAGCAGACCATTACTTTGTTTACAAAGACAGACCGAGGAACAGATTCAACGGTGGGCATAGCAGCCCAAGTTTCAACTTTCAAGAACTGCAGATCAGCAATTTCATGTAAATGCAAGTAACTAAATCCAAATAAAGACCTCAGTCAAAGTCATAGTCCAAAACTGAATAGAGTTAGTTGGAGTAAAGCCACTTACGTCATACAACTCGTCTACAATTACCAACCTGTTCAACAGCCCAAAAAACATGTAAGAACAATTTACTGCTACAATCTTATCATACCATAGTCATCCATACTTGGTTCCCAGAGGTGTAAACTATTACAAGATGAAAGAATGATTCGATGCTAAGTTTTGTAACTCTATCGAGAATCATGAACTACACCGAGCTGTTAAAAATGAGGTTGCACAGCAAGATATTACCCATCAGAGGCCAACTTTTACCTTTGGACTTTGCAAGAAATCTATACACAAACTTATTCCAGTATAAACAAAAAGCATATTCAAGTAAAATAAGCTTTAGATCATGCCAAGAATATTTCCAGATTGCAATCACACGTAAAAATGGCATAAGAGTTCAATTTTAAGTAATACCAACATCTCCACGCACCAGACGCATGAAAAAAAAAAAGAGAGCAATAAGGAATAATATAAGTAGAAGTACTAAACCAATTAGGGATTTCTGGCAAGCAGAAGAAATTCAATTAACCTCGTAACAGAAATCTAATTCTAAGGCAATTACTACATAACTTCCTAAAACCCCAATTAAAAAAGAAGAAATAGAAATAAAAAGAAGCAGCAATTTACCACTGAGCTTGATGGAGCTTTTAGCATCAAACCCAGGCTGCTTGTATCGAAGAGGAAGAAGCCAGAAAAATGCAGAGAAGAAAGCGGCGACACTGAGCATCAAAACTACGGCGCATTTGAAGCTGAAGAGTCTGGAAGCTCCCACCGCACATCTCTGGCAGAGGAAGGTTCTAGAACTGCCACGGGGCTGCTGCACAACTGGCAGTTGATGATTATCGGCCTTCCCCATTCCCACCACAGCATCGGTTCCGAGCGATCTCTCTCTCTCTACAAATTCAATTTTTTCTCCCTCTAGAGAGCGTGTATGTATCGGTGCAGCGTGCACGTACTGGAACGGGAGTGGATGGGGTTTGTCTTGATTCGGTTTCTCTCTCTGTCGCTCTCGCTCACTCCCACTCTATGTTTCTCTCTCTAGAAGGTGTGGAGACAAGTTTGAGAGGGACAAGTGTGCTGGCCGAACAAATGCTCTCTCTCTCTCCATCTCCTTACGCGCATAAACATTAAACGCACTCAATCAAAATGCTTTTCCTTTTTCAACTCATTGCTTATCTAATACTCCCTCCCCGTTCCATATATAAATAATGATGTATTACATACAAATATTTAAAAAATGATAAAAAAAAAACAAAAATAAATTAAAAATAATATAGCCCATTATTTTTAAGAGAGAATGTAATTTCTTTTTCTGAAACATGTTATTATCAATGGGAAAAAAAATAATAATTATCAATAAGACAAAAGGAATAATATGATAAATTAAAAATAATATAGCCCATTATTTTTAAGAGAGAATGTAATTTCTTTTTCTGAAACATGTTATTATCAATGGGAAAAAAAAAATTAATAATTATCAATAAGACAAAAGGAATAATATGTACACTTGTGATTTATGAATATTCAATATGGTGAATGGATTATATAATCTTGTTCATATAGTTAAGGTGTGACTCGTCATAATTTGACTTGTATCATTTTATATTGTGATTTATAATTACTTTTATGTTTATAATATATTAAATAACTTTATATAAATTATTTATTTAATTAATTTGATTTGATCAAATTAAATTGGTGGTATATTTTAAATTATATTAATTTTAATTACTTTTGTCAATTAAATATTACTAATTTTGAATTGGGATAATAGAAATACCATGTTATATCAATTTCATGTGATGATAGTTTATAAAAGATCATTGTGAGATTGTAGATTTTAGAAAAATAATAAGAAGAAAATATGTGAATTTGATGTAAGATGTGATGGAGGATTGATGTGCCGCATTGTTGTTAATCATATTGATGAACGCTTTTAAGGCCGTTGTTTCTACCTTATACTTAAAGATGAAGTTCCCTATTGATGGAGGTCGGATAGGTGAAGTATGAGGAGACCAAGCCATTTCTAAAGAATGCCACGTGCACATTTTGTTATATAACCATTTTTTATTGAAAGTACTATTATACCCTTAGTTGACTTCAAACAAATTCTCTCTCTCAAAATTCAAAGTCTCCCTTAATCTCAAAAAAGAAAATTCACGCCGCTGCTAACCACCGAGAAATTTGAACTCTCTCAACTCTGCCGCTAACCGCCGCCGCCTAGCTCTGTCGCTAACCGCCGCGCCTAGCCCAATCCCGCTGCGTCGCGCCGCCCAACCCCGCACCGTCACGCCGAAGCTCAGCCCCTTTCCGTCGCGTCCTTCTCTTTGTCCGCCACGCGAACTAGGCCGCTGCCGTGCAACTTTCTACCCCAGGTGTCGCCGGCCCCTCCGCCGTTGCGCTCTCGTCAAATTTCTAGAGCTTTTTTCCATTCACTCCGGCGAAATGAGCGAAACAGATTTCGACAATCCCCATAAAGAGGAAATATCACAGCCTCCACTATTTCTACCGATACGAGGCCTAGAAATTTGATATTTAATTCGTGTTTTTATTTACAAATATGTATATAGTTAGTGTTTGTATGCATGCTAGTGTTTATTGTTGTTTTAGAATTTGATGTTTGTTTTTAGTTATTAAAATGTGATATTGGTATTCATGAGAACACGATGGTACGTGGAAGGAGTGCACAATCGAGTACTCGATGTAGTACTTAGACGAGTACTCGATCAAGTACTCCATTGTGCACTCATTCCACGTACCATTGAGTACTCCATCGAGTACTCGATGGATTACACGACTGAGTACTCGATCGAGTACCAGATTAAAATGTAGTATGTTTGATTATTGGTATTTGGAAATATTGATGATGTTAGTATTCATGACAACACGATGGTACATGGAAAGAGTGCACGATATCGATGGAGTATAGGATCGAGTACTCGTCCGAGTACTCGATGGAGAGTGACTCGATGAGTACTCGATGGAAAGAGTGCACGATATCGAGTAGTTGGCAATGGATTTATTTTAATTTTGTATTTGGGTTACTTCACTGAGTACACAATCGAGTACTCGATCGAGCACCCGATTGTGTACTCCATCAGGTACTCCATCGAGTACTCGATCGAGTAGTGACCAAATTATATTTTTCATGTTTATTTCTTCTTCTTTTTTGGTTTGTTGATGCTAAATCTTTGTATTTTGATATTGCAAGCACTTTATAGATGGAAGAGACCGTCATTGATATATGAAACCCGTGATATAAATCTATATGTATAGGCTTCATTATTTGAAGAAATACGGACCATATTGAAGGATGTTGGTGGCAAATCCGCTTTACAAAAATTAAAAGGTAGAGCGATAGGGTGTCTTAGTGATCACGAGAGATTTGCTAGCGCCAACAATGCTCTCCATCATTTATTATCTCGACAGATTGAGGGAGGGGATATATTTTCTCACCAAGCATGGCTCATTGTCGGTGATAGTATCATCCGTTTTACAGCAATGGATTACGCACTAATTACCGGACTTCACTTTGGGTTTTGTGAGTTCGATCCTGCCGTTGAGCACCAGATTCCGGTCACTAGTATCTTCTACAGATATTTTGGTGGTCATCCCACAAAAGTTGGAACTCTTAAGGCGAAATTCAAAGCAAAACAACGTGGGAATGATCCAGAAGATTATATTAAAGTGGAGAACTTGTTGATGTATTACTTATATCTCATTTGTTGAGACGATGTGCTTATTGAGACATGGGCATGGAGTTTGGTGGAGGACTTGGACGAGTGGAATTGGTTTCCATGGGGTCTTACACCTACCAGGCGCTACTATTTGAGCTCAGCCGGAACGTTGAGTGACGTGTCGTACCACTTCTTCGACACAGTTTGGGCTTTGCAAATTTGGTCATACGAGGCTATTCCCTCATTGGGTGCTTGTTGTGGCACATGAGACCCACACCCTAAATTTTCTCGTGCTTTAATGTGGACAACTAGAAAAGCTCCCGACGATTTCACATATTTTTTCGATAGAGAGGTATATGTTATTTTGATTTAATTTTTCATAAATGTATTTTCTATAATATATAGATATCTTTTTTCTATTTTGTGTATCTTACCATGTACGGGTCGCTTCAGCCATCCCCTGAAGAGCTAGATGGGGTGTACTACATGAGCCTAGAAAATGGAGATCTCTAACAGTTGAGAAGAATAGTCGTCAGGACTCACTGGCTGTTGAGAGAGAAGGACACCATAGTTTTCCACCACCTTCGAGGGAGGAACGTCATAGTTCTCCGGCAGTTGAGATGAAGGAACATCATAGTTCTCTGGTCGAACATCATAGTCATTCGGTTATTGATAGTACACTTGTTGTCACCATGGAGTTCCGTGTCGATACTCGAGCAAGGACTGCCATGACTACATTGACCATAGATTGGCAAGGATGTTGCACGATGAATTCGATGATGGCCTTATTGCTCGAGTAGCTCATCGAGTACTCAGTGAACTGAAGGAGATGTTTAATTGTAGTGATGATAGATCTGTTTGTCTCAGTCGTAGGAGATCAGTGGGGCACGTATCTCCTATTCATCATCCCGTTCGCTCCGATTCTCGTGTACAGCATCTACATTGCTCTCCTTCTCATGTAGAGTAGCAACATCGCTCCATTTCTCCTGCAGAGCAGCCACATAACTCCACTGCTCCTGTAGAGCATCCACATGGCTCTCCATGTCCTGTAGAGCAGCAATCACTCCACTTCTCCTGTAGAGCAGTATTGAAGTGTCCCACATTGGATTGGAGATAGTGGCATGAGCCACTTTATATGGTGAGGCAACCCTCTCCCTTATAAGGCCTTTTAAGGGAGGAATGGGCCCAATATCCATTTCTAACATGGTATTAAGTTTCTTTTCCACTTTTCGGTTCTAGCTTTTTCTTACTTTTCCAACATGGTATCAGAGTCAACCCAATCCAATGATGGGCCCCCCAATATCGTTGTCAACAGATGGCGTTTGGGATAGTCCACGCTGCGCGTGCGGGGGGTGTATTGAAGTGTCCCACATTGGATTGGAGATAGTGGCATGAGCCACTTTATATGGTGAGGCAACCCTCTCCCTTATAAGGCCTTTTAAGGGAGGAATGGGCCCAATATCCATTTCTAACAAGCAGCCTCGTCAATCCCCATCTCACATACAACTAATTACTCCAATGCAGCCGGTACTTGAGCATTGATTTGAGGGTGATGAGGGGGAAGTTGGAGACATTTCAGATGAGCATGTAGATGATGTTAGTTTGGGTTAACTAGTGTGTAGACCCTCAGCTGCGCTAAGGAGTCCTTTCGCCCCCATTACTCCCCAGAATGTGAAGAGAATCAAAGATGCCTATAGAAAATTCAGTGCTTCGGGTCCTGATTTGATAAACATGCATTTTTACCTCTTGGTGTGTCATTTTTTATGTTTAGTTATGAGGATTTTGTGTGTTTGTTGATTTATTTGAGCTTATATTGGTTTATGGTTAAGAACTTGTCACTTGTTTGTTGTTTGAACGAATTTTCAGAAATAATGAAGCCGAATTTGGAAGCATTGGCTGAAATACAAGTTGTAGTTCGTCTCGATAGGAGTTCGTGAGCGCAAACGGATCGTAAATCGAAGTTCGGACGAAGGAGAACGAGCCAAAACAAAATTGCTGCGCAAAGTGTCAGAGCTCGCGCGGTCGGCTCGCGCGGCCGCATGCCACGGCCGCGCGACGGAGCAGAATTTGCAGGAAGACCGCGCGGCCGCGCGAGTCGCCGAGTTTTCGCCCAAAAGTCCGTTTTTCAGCCTTTTACGCGATTTTGGGGTATTTTTGAGTCCTACTTGACCTAGGGCATATAAATACTCCCCAAGAACTTATTTCAAAAGGACCTTTTGTCACTTTGTATCATATTTTACTTTTCCTGAGAGCTGAGAGAGACGGAGGTCGGAGCCAGAGCAAGAACTGAAGATTCTCGATTCTACTACGGTTTCATTGTTGAATGTTTTACAGTTTTATTGAGATATTGATTTTTAGTCATATGTCTATGTGTGGCTGAAATCCCTTTTTCCCAGGGTTTAGGGAGTAGACATGATTTGAATTTCTAACTGTTTGATTCAATTAATTGAGACTGTTATTCATTTTTATGTTCTTGTTTTAATTGTTTGCTTTATTGATTGGCCACCAATTTAGCATAATCATAGGTTTTAATTTGAGATCGGGAGATGATAATTATTACCTGAACTAAGAACATAGAACACATTTATTTTAATTCTAAAGGAAATTGATAACTGTGAGGGCGTTAATCGTAGGAACTTTTAGGAGTTACATGTTAGAAGTGCGATCCAGGGATGGTAGCCTTGCATGTAATCGTTTGTATGCCACGGGAGTGGATATGGACTAGCTTAGAGATTGCCTTAGGAGTCGCCTTATTAATTGAATTGAACACGTTAGTTAGGAGAATCTGTTGAAACCTTTGCCTTGGGAAATCTTGTCTTATCTGTTTCTCTATTTCGCAGCTTGATTTGTTTTCTTTCCTGTTGTTTATTTATTTTGTTCTTTACTACAAAAACTCTCAATTTCGTTTGTCCAGATAGAGTAGAATAATTTAGGATATGAATTGATAATAATTAGTCTCTGTGGAATACGACCTTGCTTGCTACTGTACACAATTGCACCCGTACACTTGCGGCGTGTTAAAATAAAATAGCGAACATGATTCTTCAGTGACAATCAAAGACCTTGGTCACTACAAATCCTTTTCAAACTTATTCTCCTTGGCGATGAATAAGTTTGGGGGGATGTGTCTTTGTGGGTGCATTGTTTCTTTTTAGTTGTTCTTGTTTGTTTTGTTGTTGAGTTCGTTAGTCTTGCTTTGGTGGTTTCTCCGTGATGATACATTGGTGGATATATGAGTTGTGTAGGGATTTGGATGGATAACTGGTTCATGATGATTTATGTTTAAAACTTGTGAAATTGCATGCATTTGTGTTGATATTGTTGTGATTGAGCATGATTGATGAATGATAAGCATGGTCTCTTTTGATGCTGCAATCAATGAAATAAGTTGTGAGGATTTGAGCCTTGACTGTCATCATGTTTACAGTCTTATTTTTTATTCTTGAGTGATTGTTCGAGCATGCTTGTGTTTCACTAGAACTTGTCTTGGTTTCTCCCTCGAGGCCACATAGTGTGCTTAATAACTTTGAGATGATAGAAGGCCGTTTTTGCTAGCCTATATATCCCATTTTTGTCCTATTACTATATATGATCCTAGTTCACCCCTTTGAGCCTTTTATTTCCATTTTATTTGGTTTAGCCGTGGGTAGGAGCTTGGAGATTGTTGTTATGGGGTAGTTGGTTTGTGGAGATGCGTGACTATGGTTTATGAGCTTTAATCTTGATTGAAAAAAAAAATCCTAGTACCCTACAAGTCGTTGAAAAAAAAAAAAGAGAAAAGAAAAGAAAAGAAAGAAAAAAAGTGAGAAAATTGAAAAAATGGGTACGTAGGATGCATTAGAAAGTCATAACGTCATGAGAAATAATTGTTGTGTTGTGGTGGATTACATATTGAAAAATTTGGTTTTGTGGAAGGTGGAGGATAGATTTGAATAAGAATGCTATAAGGTTGGTGATGATGTTACTTTGATTTGCATCTTTGAGTCACTTAGCCAAATATATCCTACCTTGCCAAAGAGCCTACATTAGAACCCTCAATAAAGACCTTTTTGATCTTGGTTATAGAGTCACACATTTAGTGGTGGAGAGGTGAGACGATCGACAAGCCTATGGTTGAGCACTTGTCTTGCTTGAACTGAGCGTATACACGTCCATGATCTTGATTGATACACTTGAGAGTTGAGAGTTCTTAAATTCTTTATCTTTTGGTGAGGATTGCAAGTCATTGAGACCATAATTTGAACTTCATCATGAGTGTGATATCTTGATGATAGGAGATACAAATGCATGTTGGTTTTTTGTTGACAAATCTAAAACCACAATGTTATCCACTTTTCTCTGCGCTCTTGTTGATTCATTCTTGGTTCATCTTTGTATTGTCCGAGGACGGACAATAGTTTAAGTTTGGAGGGTTGATAAACATGCATTTTTACCTCTTGGTGTGTCATTTTTGATGTTTAGTTATGAGGATTTTGTGTGTTTGTTGATTTATTTGAGCTTATATTGGTTTATGGTCAAGAACTTGTCACTTGCTTGTTGTTTGAACGAATTTTCAAAAATAATGAAGCCGTATTTCGAAGAATTGGCTGAAATAGAAGTTGTAGTTCGTCTCGATGGGAGTTCGTGAGCGCAAATGGATTGTAAATCGGAGTTCGGATGAAGGAGAAAGAGCCAAAACAAAATTATTGCGCAAAGCGTCAGAGCTCGCGCGGCCGCATGCCACGGCCGCGCGACGGAGCAGAATTTGCTGGAAGACCGCGCGGTCCAGGCGCGCGGACGCGCGAGTCGCCGAGTTTTCGCCCAAAAGTCCGTTTTTCAGCCTTTTACGCGATTTTGGGGTATTTTTTAGTCCTACTTGACCTAGGGCATATAAATACTCCACAAGAACTCATTTCAAAATGACCTTTTATCACTTTGTATCATATTTTACTTTTCCTGAGAGCTGAGAGAGACGGAGGACGGAGCCAGAGCAAGAACTGAAGATTCTCGATTCTACTACGGTTTCATTGTTGAATGTTTTATAGTTTTATTGAGATATTGATTTTTAGTCATATGTCTATGTGTGGCTGAAATCCCTTTTTCCCAGGGTTTAGGGAGTAGACATGATTTGAATTTCTAACTGTTTGATTCAATTAATTGAGACTGTTATTCCTTTTTATGTTCTTGTTTTAATTGTTTGCTATATTGATTGGCCACCAATTTAGCATAATCATAGGTTTTAATTTGAGATCGGGAGATGATAATTATTACCTGAACTAAGAACATAGAACACATTTATTTTAATTCTAAAGGGAATTGATAACTGTGAGGGCGTTAATCCTAGGAACTTTTAGGAGTTACATGTTAGAAGTGCGATCCAGGGATGGTAGCCTTGCATGTAATCGTTTGTATGCCACGGGAGTGGATATGGACTAGCTTAGAGATTGCCTTAGGAGTCGCCTTATTAATTGAATTGAACATGTTAGTTAGGAGAATCTGTTGAAACCTTTGCCTTGGGAAATCTTGTCTTATCCGTTTCTCTGTTTCGCAGCTTGATTTGTTTTCTTTCCTGCTGTCTATTTATTTTGTTCTTTACTACAAAAACTCTCAATTTCGTTTGTCCAGATAGAGTAGAATAATTTAGGATAGGAATTGATAATAATTAGTCTCTGTGGAATACGACCTTGCTTGCTACTGTACACAATTGCACCCGTACACTTGCGGCGTGTTAAAATAAAATAGCGAACAAGTTTTTGGCGCCGTTGCCGGGGACTGATTTTTATTAATACTATCTGTTAATTGTTTGATACTAATCTGGATTTTTATTTCTGTTTATTTAATTTCCGTTCTTTATTTTTCCTGTGGTTCTTATTCTTCCGTTTGGAGCTTTCCAGGTAGTGCATGAACACGCGATCTCGGAATCTACCTCTTGAAGATTTTGATCCAGAAATTGAAGCCACGCTCCACCTCAACAACAACAAGAAAAGAGAAGCCACACTAGACACGATAGCTGCCACTGCAGAAGAAGTCCGGGCGTTGAGAGAACAACTGCAGGCGTTGTTGGATGCTCAGAAAGATGCTGGCGCGCAGAAATAGGCCCCAATCATTGAGGCGTTCACCCCGCAATACTATTTTCACGAGCCTCCAAGAGTCAACGCAAACAATTTTGAGCTTAAGACTGGTTTAATCACGATGGTGCAGCAAAACCAGTATGGAGGCAAAGCTGTGGAAGATCCCAATGCGCATCTGGCGCAATTCCTGGAGCTGTGCAGCACTGTTAAGATGAATGGAGTCCCTGATGACATTATACGACTCCGCCTTTTCCCATTCTCACTCAGGGATAAGGCAAAGTCGTGGTATCAAACTCTACAGCTGGGAGCCAATCCAGTATGGGGGGACCTGACAGATCTTTTTCTACAGAAGTTTCATCCTCCTGGGATTACTTTGAAGTTAAAGATGGACATTCTTCAATTTCAGCAATTTAATGGAGAGACTTTGGCTGAAACATGGGAAAGATACCAAGAGAAGCTGAGGAAGTGCCCGTCCCATGGCTTTGATGAGGGGACTCTGGTGGTCATGTTTTACAATGCGTGTGGTGAGCGTGCGAGAATGTTTATGGATACAGCAGCTGGAGGTTCTCTGCTCAAGAAAGGGAGCTCGGGGGCAATAGAGATCATTGAAAGCATGGCTACTACAAGTTATCAATGGCCATCCGAGAGAGTTCAGTTGAAGAAAGTTGTTGCTGCGTCCAGCTCAGATCCCATGGCATTGATTTTGACTCAGCTGGCAGAGATGAACTCAAAAATCAATGCTATGACTGTTGGCAATTCTGAGCCAGCTGTAGAGATCCCGACAGGCGTAGAAGACGTAAACTACATTAATGACAGAAACTATGGGAACTTTCAGCATGGGCAACAGAGCGGGTATAATAATGGACAACAGCTTCATCATGGAGGGCGTCCACACCCAAATTTGGCGTATGGGAATCCCAACAATGCAATTCAACCGCCACCAGGCTTCTCTGTTACCAATGGAGTCATCAATGAGGAGAAGAAGCCTAATTTGGAAGAGTTGCTGATGAAATTTATCTCCAAGTCCGACGAGAGGATGGAAAGGCTAGAGTCCAATGCCGTTGCTGTGGGGACTCAAATGAAGATGTTCGAGACCCAATTGGGTCAAATAGCCACCGCCGTCAACAAACTCCAACAGTCAGGCAATCTTATAAACAATGCCAAGGTGAATGCAAAGGAGCAGTGCATGGCCATCGGATTGAAGAGTGAAGCTACCTCTGAAGGTAGCCATGGATCTCGTGAGATGGAGAGAGGAGAGCTATCGTGGAGAGTCCATGAGGAAGGTCGACGACTCCCACCTCATCTGCGTCCTCCAGGGTGGATGCCGTTTCCCCAGCGTCATTTTAAGATGGTTAATCTGCCGAGCGGGACTACACAGGAAGGGGTCATGACGACAAAAGATGAGAGTGCACGGCTGATTGAGGAAAAAGCTGAGGAGGTCACTGTTGAGGTTTCTGGCAGAAAGAAGGATGAAAAGCAGACAGCTACTTCGCCAGCAACTGTGACTATACATTTCCCTCAGCGCCATAAGAAAGAAAGGATGAAAGAGCGGCTCTCTAAGTTTTTAGAGATCTTTAAGAAGGTGAACATCAACATCCCGTTGGTAGAGATGTTACTAGAGATGCCGCAGTATGCCAAATTCCTCAAGGACATAGTCTCGCGGAAGAAGAAGTTGGGAGAGTTTGAGACGGTAAATCTCAATGAAGAATGCAGCGCAATCTTGCAGAGGAAGCTGCCGAAGAAGATTAAAGATCCGGGCAGCTTCACACTTTCCTCCATTATTGGAGGCCAGCATTTCGGAAGGTCACTCTGCGACCTGGGGGCGAGCATAAATCTCATGCCGTTATTTGTTTTCAAGCAGCTGGCGATTGGGGAGTTAAAGCCGACATCTATGAGGCTGCAGATGGCAGACAGGTCGGTCACTTATCCTCGTGGAGTTGTGGAGAACGTGCTAGTGAAGGTGGGGGATTTTATTTTCCCTGCCGATTTTGTGGTTCTAGACATTGAAGATGACAACAAAATCCCGCTGATTTTGGGGCGCCCGTTCCTTGCAACGGGAAGAGCTTTAATTGATGTTGAGAAATGAGAGCTCACATTGCGAGTTCATGATGAGAGCCAAACCTTCTATGTCTATGAACCATACCGCATCCACAAGGATGAGGTGCCCAAGAAAACAAAGGATCCGGGCAAGGTAAGTGTTGATGTTTTTAAAATATTTGATGATGATCAGTTTTCTTGGCAGGACCCAGGTGATCAGAATTCGCAGGAATGGAGCATGGATGGCAAGAGTGGAGCATGGAGCAGCCGGTCACAACACTGATTGTACCAGCCTCCTTGAAGAGTTTGCTGTTATGTCGAGCTAATGACGTTAAAAATAGCGCTTATTGGGAGGCAACCCAATTTTTGGTTAGTTCGTTTCTTTTCGTTTGTTAGTTTTTTTTTTGTGCCCCACAAATCCTTTTCAAACTTATTCTCCTTGGCGATGAATAAGTTTGGGGGGATGTGTCTTTGTGGGTGCATTGTTTCTTTTTAGTTGTTCTTGTTTGTTTTGTTGTTGAGTTCGTTAGTCTTGCTTTGGTGGTTTCTCTGTGATGATACCTTGGTGGAGATATGAGTTGTGTAGGGATTTGGATGGATAACTGGTTCATGATGATTTCTGTTTAAAACTTGTGAAATTGCATGCATTTGTGTTGATATTGTTGTGATTGAGCATGATTGATGAATGATAAGCATGGTCTCTTTTGATGCTGCAATCAATGAAATAAGCTGTGAGGATTTGAGCCTTGACTGTCATCATGTTTACAGTCTTATTTCTTATTCTTGAGTGATTGTTCGAGCATGCTTGTGTTTCACTAGAACTTGTCTTGGTTTCTCCCTCGAGGCCACATAGTGTGCTTAATAACTTTGAGATGATAGAAGGCCGTCTTTGCTAGCCTATATATCCCATTTTTGTCCTATTACTATATATGATCCTAGTTCACCCCTTTGAGCCTTTTATTTTCCATTTTATTGGGTTTAGCCGTGGGTAGGAGCTTGGAGATTGTTGTTATGGGGTAGTTGGTTTGTGGAGATGCGTGACTATGGTTTATGAGCTTTAATCTTGATTGAAAAAAAAAATCCTAGTACCCTACAAGTCGTTGAAAATAAAAAAAAAAAGAGAAAAGAAAAGAAAAGAAAGAAAAAAAGTGAGAAAATTGGAAAAATGGGTACGTAGGATGCATTAGAAAGTCATAATGTCATGAGAAATAATTGTTGTGTTGTGGTGGATTACATATTGAAAAATTTGGTTTTGTGGAAGGTGGAGGATAGATTTGAATAAGAATGCTATAAGGTTGGTGATGATGTTACTTTGATTTGCATCTTTGAGTCACTTAGCCAAATATATCCTACCTTGCCAAAGAGCCTACATTACAACCCTCAATAAAGACCTTTTTGATCTTGGTTATAGAGTCACACATTTAGTGGTGGAGAGGTGAGACGATCGACAAGCCTATGGTTGAGCACTTGTCTTGCTTGAACTGAGCGTATACACGTCCATGATCTTGATTGATACACTTGAGAGTTGAGAGTTCTTAAATTCTTTATCTTTTGGTGAGGATTGCAAGTCATTGAGACCATAATTTGAACTTCGTCATGAGTGTGATATCTTGATGATAGGAGATACAAATGCATGTTGGTTTTTTGTTGACAAATCTGAAACCACAATGTTATCCACTTTTCTCTGCGCTCTTGTTGATTCATTCTTGGTTCATCTTTGTATTGTCCGAGGACGGACAATAGTTTAAGTTTGGGGGGTTGATAAACATGCATTTTTACCTCTTGGTGTGTCATTTTTGATGTTTAGTTATGAGGATTTTGTGTGTTTGTTGATTTATTTGAGCTTATATTGGTTTATGGTCAAGAACTTGTCACTTGCTTGTTGTTTGAACGAATTTTCAGAAATAATGAAGCCGCATTTGGAAGAATTGGCTGAAATACAAGTTGTAGTTCGTCTCGATGGGAGTTCGTGAGCGCAAACGGATCGTAAATCGAAGTTCGGATAATTGTTTGCTTTATTGATTGGCCACCAATTGTTTGCGCAAACGGATCGTAAATCGAAGTGATCGTAAATCACTTGTTTTAATTGTTTGCTTTATTGATTGGCCACCAATTTAGCATAATCATAGGTTTTAATTTGAGATCGGGAGATGATAATTATTACCTGAACTAAGAACATAGAACACATTTATTTTAATTCTAAAGGGAATTGATAACTGTGAGGGCGTTAATCCTAGGAACTTTTAGGAGTTACATGTTTGAAGTGCGATCCAGGGATGGTAGCCTTGCATGTAATCGTTTGTATGCCACGAGAGTGGGTATGGACTAGCTTAGAGATTGCCTTAGGAGTCGCCTTATTAATTGAATTGAACATGTTAGTTAGGAGAATCTGTTGAAACCTTTGCCTTGGGAAATCTTGTCTTATCTGTTTCTCTGTTTCGCAGCTTGATTTGTTTTCTTTCCTGCTGTTTATTTATTTTGTTCTTTACTACAAAAACTCTCAATTTCGTTTGTCCAGATAGAGTAGAATAATTTAGGATATGAATTGATAATAATTAGTCTATGTGGAATACGACCTTGCTTGCTACTGTACACAATTGCACCCGTACACTTGCGGCGTGTTAAAATAAAATAGCGAACATGATTCTTCAGTGACAATCAAAGACCTTGGTCACTATTGGATTTGTATACTGAAAGCAAGAACGTTTTATGCTTGTATAGAATGTTTCCTAAGTTCACTATTTAATCTCCTATCTGATTGTGTTCATGATTGCATATGTATGTCATTTGTCTCTATATAAGTAGATTATATGGTGTGTTGTACTTCACAGAAGACCATATAATTGGAATAACCTTAAGAGATATAAACTGATCACAGCCGAGATGACTCTAGGACGAGTCGTTGGTTTAGGCTGCAATATAGATGGAAGGAGTTTGTCTTGACTACTTGTCTATATTGGTACGTCGTAACGTATTGATAGAATCACAATGAGATGTATTCTTCTATCTGACATATGTGAAGGATCAAGATCTCGGTGACTTAATAAGATCTTAATACTAATAAGGTTTCAAATGTATATGTTGATTCGTGTATCACTTTGATTTACTATGGGTGAGAGTTATATATTAACTTGAGTACTCTGTATCTTGGGTGATAGCGGTTAATATATGATATTTGGTTATCTGTATTAGTACCCGTATCCGATATAGGATAATGACATGCCTTTAAGGAGCTCAAAAGGTTTATTGCGTCAAACCCTGCAGGTTGATTAAGTTCAGACGCAATAATAAGGGTTGAGTGGTACTACTTAAAGATTACAAAGAAATTAATTAATATAAGCTGTAAGAGCTTTAATTAATTAATGGATGTCGGATATTTTAAATACGGAGGTCTAATAAGTCTAAATACAAGCCCGACTCATCATCGGTAATAAAGGGGTAAGTCAATATTGATTCTCTAGTGGAATGAATTAATATTTATGAATTAATTGTGATCTGGGCTGATCATAAGAATTAATTCATTTGAGGCCCATCTTTATTCCTTGTATCTGATCCCCGGACTGGCCCAAAGTCTCCTGAGCCCAGTAGGAGTCGCCTACTATAGTTATTAAGGCCATATGTCTGTGTTTTGTCTTTAAATACAGATATCTGCTCTCAGAATAAGACACAAAAATTAGGATTTTAGAGAGCAGAGCAATAAGGAGGCGCCAACTGTAGGGGTCGAATTCTCTGGAAGTTCTCATAGTTTGTTGTCTATCCAACGTTGGGAACTGAGCGGGATACAGTTCAAAAGATCTGAGCTGGAGTCAGATTTTCGCAGGAAACCAAGTTCTGGCAGTCTCTGAAAAATAGCCATAACTTCGTCTACAGAACTCCGATTGAGGTGGAACAGGCGGCCACAAAAAGCTCTTTCGAAGGCGAAGAAGTCGTATTTCTGTAAAAAATACGATTGGAGATAGTTTGAGGGGTCAAATGGAGCGTTGAAGTTGACTAACCTTTCAGTGGCGAATTGATGAATTCTTAGGAATTCTTCAGGTATTTCTGAACTCCTCGATGCAGTGTTTAAATTAATAGGAGCATGCTAGGTTTAATCGATGTATGGTGAATTAAGATTGTTGTGAACTTAATGAAATATCCTAATCCTAGTTTTGATGATACCAAAATCAATAGGTTTCACTTGTAATAGACTAGAACTGTTCGAACTCAAGTATTAGAGTTCTTTTTCTAGTTTTGTTGCTGTTCTGAAGACTGAAGATGCCGACTGATGTGACGATTAAGGCAAAGTCAAATACTGATATTTGACTTATCAGTCGAATGATCAGTTTCAACTGATTACTTAATGCGCGCCACGTGGATTCAGCGGACTGATACTAAAGTCAAGTATTAGTTAAATATTCTTCCTCGGACTGAACCTCTAAAGTTTAAAAGAAGCCACGTACTCCAGAAGTACAGCCGCACGTACTCCAGAGATCTCAGGATCGTCCTTTTCTCTGTAGAGGCCATTCCTTTTGGTGATTACCTTTTCATTCCTTTTGGTGATTACCTTTTCAGAGATGACCCATCTCCTGCTCCTCAAAGTAGCCGTTCTCACCAAACAAGGAACCTCGAAGATTGAAGCCTCAGCCCAAGTTCAAATTACTCTCTAACGGAAGAAATCTTGAAGACCATCTCTGCCAACGGATCTATTCAAGATGTCTCCTATAAATTGCGCTCAAGGATCACTTCAATCTTCACCGATTCAACAACATAAGCTGAAACGCTACCGAATTCGTTACTCAGTAAAACCAAGCCTCCCCAAAGTTTGAATCGAAGAAGAGAAACACAAAGCCAAAAAACAGTCATTGCTGATTACATATATTCTCTTAGATCTCAAGTAAATATTGTATATCCAAAGCCTAGGTAAAACTGACTGCAGAGAACTTGTTCTTTGTGGTTTAGTTGGCAAGTTTTCAAACCTCTTTTCAACGGACTGAATTGAGAGTTTGTGTCGTAAAGGAGTTCAGGCCAGTGTCCTGTCTTAGTGAGATCTTAGTGCCCAGTGTGCGCTAGGAGTGAGAAATCTAACCCAGTTTGTTGGTACTGAAGATAGACTCTTCAGTTGTTTCAGTTTGTTGTGCACCCATAAGCACATGATCAGGTTTGCTGTGCACCCGTAAGCACACGATCAGGTTTGTTGTGCACTCGTAAGTACATGCATAGGTTTGTTGTGCATGCCCATTGAAGTTGTTGGTCTGATCAATCGATCATGGATGTAGGAATTATTTTCCGAACCACGTAAAAATCTCTGTGTTATTTACAGCTTTCAGTACTTACCTTCTTACTTGTGCTCTTACTTTCTTAAACTGAAAACTGATTAATTGCAAAGAGAAACTTAACTGCTGACAACGTGATTAATATCACAGGCTATTTCGAAACAAAAGTTTTCCGATGCATGTGTTATTAGTCTAACTGATCTATCTTCAGATAGTCAGTAACATTCAAAACATGATCTCTCTATTTAATAAACTCGACTGAAGCCTTACGTGTATCAGTTAAAGTCTTTGACTTAACTGATAACTCTTTACTGAAAAGTATTCAGTATCAGTCGTCAACCTTGTTTTGATAAGACTCTTTCTACTAAAAAGGTTGAGTCAGTTTGTGTCTCAAAGTTTCATTTTCAAAAATAGCCTATAGGTGTATTCCCTCTCCATACACCTATTCGAGACCCTCCGGACCTAACAAAGATAATCTAAGAGACGATCCTTGGGTAAGTCGAGTATTAATTCAATTTAATATTCCTACTATTGGTATCAGAGCCCGAATTAGTTTTCTTGTCTCTGTTTGATATTTCGCGTTCGATTAATATGTGCGTGTTTTTATTTTGTTTATCTGTTGCTGTTCTTCGTGGCTTGTTGATTCGTGGGATACGTTGTAATCATTTTTCACCACGAGAAAATTTGTGGTTAGATTAGAATTTTAGTTGTAAATTATTTTTCGGTTGTAATCTGTAATTGTTGAAAAACGAGATGAAAAAGACGAGGCCTGGACGAAGAACACGAAGGACTATGCGGGTTTAGTTTTTTCGGGCGACCAGGGGAGCCCGGCACCAGAATCCGGCAGCCACAGCCGCGCCTCCGACTGACGCCGCAAGGCCTGGAACATACAGAAGGATAGCCGCATCCAGCGAGCACAGAGCTGTCTTGCACGGAAGCACCGCAGATGGACGTTTCGGCCGATGGTTCTCGACGGTTAGGGTTGGGTATGCTCCGGCAAACCTTGCCAGCCCAACGTTGTGCACGATCCTCGGCTGGGCGGCTTGATCTATCACCGACGGTGGTTTTCCCAGGGCGGAGTTGGCGTGCGGCAGCGTCTTTGCGTTCGGGTGACCGAAGGAGATGGCGAGTGGGGTCAGGAAGCGGCGCCGCTCAGTGGCGGCGTGAAACCCTAGGCGTTGCAGCAAACCCTAGCAGACGGTGAACAGTAGCTCGAAGGTCTGGTTTCGGGTTTGGGGCGCGAACCGGGTCAGGGGCCTTTGACCGCGGGTTTGGGCTATTGACTGCGGGTTTTTGGGCCTGTTTCTTGGGCTGGAGGAAGAGGCAGCGGTTTTGGGCGTTTCTTGAGCCCAATTTCGAGTTTTTGGGTTTTTGTTCACCTAAGTTTTATTTTATTCTTTTCTTTTCTATTGTCTCTTTTTAATAGATTAGAATGGAGTTCCACGAATGGGTCACGGAGAATTTTTTATTTTATTTTATTTTTCTTCGCATGTCGTGGATGTTTAAATTATGCAAGAGCATGTAGTGGATGTTTAAGTGCTTTGGATATCGCAGTTGCATATCCTGGTTTGTTAATATTTGTTTATTAACTGCGCTTAGACGAGCATGCTAGGCTTTATCACATTTATTAAACATGTTTTAGAATTTCTGCGAGCATGTTACATGTTGAGTTCTAGAAAAGCATGTTTAGGATTATGTGATATTTTGCATCCTTTTGAAAGAAAAAGACTAAGCAGTTTTATAATTTTATAGTTGATTAAAAATTATTTGGTTATTACCTAATAATTTTTATTCTTAAAATTATTTAGACCTCAACAAGCGGTCTCAAGACAAATCGATTAACAATGTGAGTAAACGTCCACACGAACGTGGCTTACTTCACATTTGTCTTTTCACAAGTTTGTCAAGTTGAGATTTCTAAATAAAATATTTAAATCCATTTAAGTAGTGGGAGTTATGCGGTAAACGTCCACATTAACGTGGCTTACTCGTATGATTTTCACAAGTACTTTAGAGGATGAAATTAAATAAGATAACCAAGAAATTAAATTGAAAGCGGCATGGTCCTTGTGAGTATGTCAATTTCGAGAATTTAATTGTCAAGGTTAAATTGTGGTCATTGCTTAGATATCGTATCAAGTACAATGTACAACTCCCCAACGGAGTCCCTTCTTGAATATGATATGGTCTAGTTAAGATCCAACTATTAATTTCTTTTGTCAAAAGGTTAAGTTGACATGGATTGAAATTAAACGACTAGGTGTATAGTCTGGTTGAGGGGTTCATGTCTAAACATCCACACTAGCGTGGCTTACTCATGAGATCCTTTGGGCGGTTGGAGGTTTCAATCAATATTGTTTTATCAAGAGGTTTCAATATTGTTGTTACGAATTATGTGCTTTTATGTTGGTTCATTCAGATATGTCTATGTCTCCAATTGATTATTATTATTATTATTCTTGCATAAAGTCTTTAACCGGTCAATTTTTGCATGGAAACACAATTTGGAGTTTATCTCCATCACGAACTAGCACAAATTTTGTGCTTCTTACTACTCCACGTTCTATCTGTCCGAACGATGAGTTAACTGATCGAAAAAATGAATTGCATAAAAGGTGACATAAGACGAATAATGTGGTTATATGCTATATTATGAGAATAATGTCACAAATCTTGCAGCTCTAACATCAGGGCTTGGACGATGCTCTTAGCATCATGCTGAATCTCAAGAAAGCGTTCGGAGAGTCGGACTGAGCTGCTCGTTTAAATTTGATGAAAGTAATCTTATTATTTTTATGAGCAAACATAGCTCAGTGCATGAGCATGTCATGCACATGGCAAACTTATTTGACGGACTTGAATTGCTCAGTGGAAGCATCGACGGTGAAGCAAAAGTCGATATTATCCTGAACTCTCTTCCCGAGTCTTTTAATTAAGAACTTTCGTCTCAATGCTATTATGAGCAAGAAAGATAATACTCTTTTCGAGTTATTGAATGCTTTAGTTACGGCTAAGGAACTTGTGGGAAAGAGATGTGCAAGCACTTTTTATTGCCAAAGAAGGGCCATCTTCTTCGTCGAAAGACTGGAAGAAGAAGGGTCCAAGGGGCAAGAAAGACAAGGAAAATAGTGAGAGTAGTGGTGTGATAAGATTGAGTATTGAGGAATTTTTCTTTCAATACTCGAAGCAAATGGTTAAGGTACTTCACCTGCTGTAGTAACTGAGACATTTCAGCTCGTTTTCTACTCAGTTGTGAGTAGTGGATAACGAGAGAAACTGATAATGATTGTTGCACCTTGCATGGCTTTTTAAGTTGACAAAGAAGCTAAAAAGTGATGAGATGATTGTTTTCATAGGCAACACGACAAGAGTCGCAGTTGTTGCAATTGGAGACTTGTCTTTATGTTCTAAAGACATAGTTTAGTTTTTGAGAGTTCCTTATCATGTTCCAAAATTTTGAATAGATGGACCTTATGTCATTTTTGATAGTGGTGTTTCTATCATAAGAAATGACAAAGTTGTCTATTCTGGTATTTTGAACATCTCTCTTTATACTATAACTTGTCTACATAATACCTTTATATTGCATGTACATCATCGAACAAAAGTAAGAGAAATGTTAAGGCTAATCTCTCATGAGGATCTTACACATATTGTTACCCTAGATTAGGTCACATCTATCTTAACATGATCCAAAGGCTCGTGTCTAAATAGTACGTTGGATTCAATCCAGGTTGTACGATTTGGAACCTGCGAATCAGGTATAGAGGAAAAGATGGAGACCTGGCCGTTCATGGCGAAGGGGATAAAGGGCCAATAATGTGTTAGGAATGATCTTTTCTGATTTATTATCAGTGTTTGGGATTCCAACCTAGTTTACTACACCATGTAATCCCTATATAAGATGGTGTGGTGGAGAGAAGAAATAGACCACTCTTGGAAAAATATGTTTGATGATGAGTTATGCATCTTTGCAATTAGTCCTAAAGAATCAGAAAGTGGTTATTAGCAATGACAAACGATTCTTAGAAGTGGACTATGCGAATAACATTTCATCCAAGTGAGATATTGTGCTTCAAGAAATTGAAGGCAATAGACAGGCGATTCCATAACCCAAGCCAAGTGTGCAAGAGTTTGTACCACAAGACACTGCACACACTGTTGACATATACGTGCCACCAGAACTCCATTGTAGTGGGAGGGTTGCGGGACAACCCGATCGATTTATGTTCTTGGGAGAATCTTTAGATTCGGTCCCTGATACTGAATATAAGAAAATTGACCCAGATATCTACTTGGAATTAGTGGGAGACGAGAATGTAGATTCCTGGCACACCTCAATGGATTCAGTATACTAGAAAATCTTGCTACCAAAAGGCAGTAAAGGCGCCATAGGTTGCAAGTGAGTATACAAGAGAATGATAAGTCTGAATGAGCAAGATCGTAGCTTTTAAAGCTAAACTGGGGATGAAAGGTTATACCCAGTATAAGGGTATAGATTATGATAATGTTTTTTCGCCAGTTTCTATGCTCAGGAATTCGGACCATATTACCCAAGCACAAGTAAGAATGTAAATACTGAAAGCTGTAAATAACACAGAGATTTTTATGTGGTTCGGAAAACACTTCCTACATCCACGATCAGTTGATCAGACCAACAACTTCACTGGGCAAGTGCTTACGGGTGCACTGTGATTTATGCTTAATTGTTCTGATTTTGGGGGTTTGATTGTGCCATGTTTAAGTTAAATATTCTGGAACTTGGTGCATTTATGAGTCTGTTTTATGCTTTGCAGGAGACTTTTATAAAAGAGGAGAAAGAATGATATTCTAGAGATTTTGGATTAGAATTGCGTAAACTGGTGTCCAGAGCTGAAATGCCCGCGCCAGAGCAGAGCTCACCATCTCCAGATCTAAACATTGCAGAGCTCGCTAAATCTCCAGAGCTGACCAATCTTGCCAGAGCTGACTTCCATAGCCAGAGCTCACTATCTTCAGAGCTGAACTTTATTTCCAGAGCTGAATGTTCCAGAACAGACTACAACTCGACATAGCTGAATTATCCAGAGCTGACTTCCAGCTTTGCCATGACCGCCAGAGTCAGCACGGTTCCAGAGTTAGCATATCTTCGCCAGAGATGCCGTTACTTGCAGAGCACGCTGCCAGCTGGACTTTCCTTTGATTTCACGATGCTTATCTTTAAAAGTCCAGTGTTGCAAGGCCTTTTTGATCAGCATTAGGGTTGAAAGAAGTCTATAAATAGGGCCTTAATATTCATGTAATAATCATCATTTGCTCTAATTTTTCGTTCCACATTGGAGAATCATCCTTCTGCAAGGCAACCAAAGACTTAGGTTTTTCAAGTTTTCTTAGTTCTTCAAGTTTTCGAGTTCTTTGTTCTAGTTAGATTTCAAGTCTAGTTTTGTTTAGTTTTCCTTTCGAATTTGTAATCAATGACAGTGGTTGCACCTTCGAGAAGTTTATGGTATTTCGTATTTACTTTAATTCGTTTGCTTCATTATGTTCATGTTTAGCTTTCAAGTATGCAATTTCGTTATGTTTAGGCTTTGCTTTAAATTATGCAATTTAGTTTATGTTCATTAGATTAGAAGCTTTAATTAAAGTTATTTAAATTCTTCGTTAGAAGCGTTTAAATTCTTAAGTTCGTTTAATTCTTCCCTAGGGTTTAGTAGTTCCTTTTGCTTACGTTCTTGCTTTCATTATTTTCTGCCTAGTTAATTACAAGTTTAATTTCACGTTAAGTTTACTTTATAAGTTTTAGTTTAATAATCAAAGTTTACCACTTTCTTGTGACATAATTAAAAGCCCTTAAAGATCTTTCTTGAGAGATGACACTGGGTCAACTTACCATCGCTAGGATGTCCTTGTTCTATTGCAAGTCAATCTAGAGGTGTTTTAGGTTGAGTCACACTGCAAACCGATGCTCGTGCTAACGGGTGCACAACAAACCTGAACGTATGCTTGCGGGTGCACACAACCGAGACGACTGAAGATATTATCTTCAGTACCAACCCACCTTGTTGGATTTCTCACTCCTAGCGCACACTGGGCACTAAGACCTCATGGAGACAGAACACCGGTCTCAACTCCTTTTCGACACAAACACTCAATTCGGTTGGTTGAAGAGAGGTTTGAAAACTTGCCAACTAAACCACAAAGAACAAGTTCTTTGCAGTCAGTTTTACCTAGTCTTTGGATATACAATATTTGCCTAAGGTCTAAGAGAATGTATGTAATCAGCAGTGACTGATTTTTGGCTTTGTGATTCTTTTCTTCGATTCAAACTTTGGAAAGGCTTGGTTTAGCTGAGTAACAAATTTGGCAGCGTTTCAACTTATGTTGTTGAATCGGTGAAGATTGAAGTGATCCTCGAGTGCTATTTATTGGAGATGTCTTGAATAGATCCATTGGCGGAGATGGTCTTCAAGATTTCTTCCGTTAGAGAGTAATTTGAACTTGGGCTGAGGCATAAATCTTCGAGGTTCCTTGTTTGGTGAGAACGGCTACTTTGAAGAGCAGGAAATGGGTCATCTCTGAAAAGGTAATCACCAAAAGGAATGGCCTCTGCAGAGAAAAGGACGATACTGAGATCTCTGCATTTAATGCGGCTGTACTTCTGGAGCAAGACATACAAGAGAGTAAAAACAGCAAAGAAAAACACATGGGGAAACCCATGGATTCCAGCAGTCTGCTTGTCTGCGCCTTGAACTTCTTGATCCTCATCTTCGTCTTCATGTTCCTAAGCTTGTTCCTTTCACACTTATTGACTTGAGGTCTTTACTGGAACGTCATCCTTAAAACTTCTGGTGATCCTTTTGCTTTACCATCTTCAGTCTTTCGAGAAGATGCAGGGAACCACCTTCGAGAAGGTTTTTCTCTGACTTCTACTTTCCCCATTTTTGGCAACATCAAAAAGAGAGCTGATGATGGAAGCTATGATCAGATGGTACCCAACTTCTAGTCTCAAAAAATCGTGAGAAGATTTGAGAAGAGGATGAGTCCAGAGATGCAGAAGAGGAAGACGCCAGTGGAAAGAGGGATGAGAAGGGAGACGGAGAAGTGAAGGAGGTCGAGAAGATGAGGGAGACGGAAAGATGAAGGAGGCTGCCTTAGAGGGAGAAAAAGAGGCTTAAGAAGAAGAGAGAGGGGACGGGGATGGAGAAAGAGGGAGAGTACGGGAAAGGGGTGTGAGAAGGGAAAATCGAATCAGTGACAGTCGTGAGGACTAACATTGTCGATTTGCTGGCACGAGGTCTTTGAAGAAAGGACCATGTGCGGCTGATGATGCCGGCAGACAACGAGAAAGAGCTCGTTGTTGTTGCATGCCATGGAGGTGAGCAAGATATGTGAAATAAGCTTGATAACCTCCGGAAGCTTAGAAGCTTCTTGGCGCCAGGCATAAGGATGGAAGACACTCTTGTCGCTGGATATAAGTGAGGGTAGAAATAATCTTGACGTCGGAGAGTCATTGAGATCCAGTGGAAGGGTCCTGTGAAGACCAAATGTGTGAGCGTCATTCTCCCACTCCATGACTTCGTTGTTATTGAACTCTCATTTGTCGGAACACAATTCTTCTGCAACTTTTGAAAGATTGAAATTTCTCATAGAGAAGGCTGTGGAGAGTTGTTAGTTGATGAAGAAAACAAGTGAAGACATCGAGGCATATATAGACTATATTACCAAGAAAGAAGATGAAAAAGTTTTTCAACAAATGTGCCTAAAATCTTTTTGAAGAAAAATTTCACGTCCGCCGTCACTGTAGAGGACGGAAGCTTCAAAAGGTAAGAAAAATCATTGCATTTTGTCAAATCAATGAGATTCTCAAGATTTTCATTTCAGAGGCAAAAAGGTTGGAAAGATTTTAAGTAAAGAATCAGGACAAGTTAAAGCAATTTTGAAATCCTCTTAAAAGTACTTGTCCTTCACGGATATTTCATTTTCCAACAATCAGTTAAAGTTTTGAAAGAAGCTGATCAGTTAGAGAAAGATTCTTTGAAGACAAACAAAAATTCATAACTGAATTAACTGATTTTCACAGGGTAAGTTTGAAGATACTTACTGATCGACTAAACATTGTAGTCAGTCGATACCACTGTTTCTGGTTGACTTATCAGAATAAGTTCCCCTTCAGATGAAAACTCATCTTCTTTGATTTCCATGTCAGGAGTTTAAGAGCACCAGTTGGCTGAGCAATAGTCATCGTGACTGCAGTTGAGTTCTTCAAACACAGCATCATTCTTCAGGGTTGATGAGGCTGATCCTTCAGGAAGAGCTTTGGTCAGCAAGTCTGCTCTCTGAACTGCGGTCGGAATCCATTCAACAGAGACATTCTTCTTCTCCACATGATCACGAATGAAGTGATGTCGGATTTCAATATGCTTGACTCTTGTGTGATGAACTGGATTCTGTGAGATTGCAATAGCACTGGAGCTGTCGCAATAGATTGGGACTTCTTTTTCTTTGATCTCATAGTCCTTCAGTTGTTGGACTAGCCATAGGAGTTGTGAACAACAGCTTCCCGCAGCAACATATTCAGCTTCAGTTGTGGAAGTGGAGACTGAAGTCTGTTTCTTTGAAAACCACGAGATAAGTTTGTTGCCTAGGAATTGACAAGTTCCCGAAGTTGATTTGCGATCAATTTTGCATCCTGCAAAATCTGCGTCTGAATATCCGGTGAGCTTGAAGTCGTCGTTAGCTGGATACCACAATCCTAAGTTGGGTGTGCCTTTGAGATATCACAAAATTCATTTTGCTGCATCCATATGAGCTTCCTTTGGATCTGACTGATATCTTGCACAAACCCCCCGACTGCATACACTATTTTTGATCTGCTGGCAGTCAAATACAGTAATGACCCAATGATTTCTCTGTATTTGGTTGAAGATATAGATTTTCCTTCCGATCCTGGATTTACCTTCCAGTTTGTGTTCATTGGAATCCTGACTGATTTCATGTGCTGAATACCGAACTTGTCGATCAATTCCTTGGCATACTTCGACTGATTGATCAGTATTCCTTCGCTGGTCTTCTTGACTTGTAGTCCAAGAAAAAAATTCATTTCTCCCATCATGGACATCTGAAACTTATTAGTCATAATATCATCAAACTTCTTGCACATGCGTTCAGATTTGGATCCGAAGATTATGTCATCGACATAAATTTGAACAAGTAGGAGATCTTCTCCTTCTTTCAGAGTGAACAAGGTTCTGTAAACAGATCCTTTCTTGAATCCTTGTTCTACAAGATACTCAGAAAGAGTATCATACCATGCTCTTGGAGCTTGTTTCAATCCATAGAGCGCTTTCTTAAGCTTGTACACCTTTTCTGGTCCAGCAACCTCAAAACCCGGAGGTTGTTCCATATAGACTTCATCGGTGAGCACTCCACTGAGAAATGCACACTTTACATCCATTTGGTGTACTTTGAATCCTTTGTGAGCGGCAAAAGCTAAGAAGAGCCTGACTACTTCCAGTCTTGCAACAGGGGCAAAGGTTTCATCGTAGTCAATTCCTTCTTCTTGAATGTACCCTTTGTATACTAGCCTTGCTTTGTTTCTCACCACATGACCTTCTTTGTCTTTCTTGTTTTTGAAAATCCATTTCAAACCAATCACTTTTGCATCGTCTGGTCGATCCACAAGTTCCCAAACTGAATTCCGGTTGAATTCATTGATTTCTTCTTGCATTGCGATGACCCATTGAGTGGACTTCAGAGCTTCTTCAATATCCTTGGGCTCTGTTGATGATAAGAAATAGCTGAAGTTCTTATCTTTGTTGATGCAGTTTTGGTTGATGTCGAAGACGAGGTTGCACATCGATCTTCGAGTCTTCACACAGTCTGATGGTTCTCCAATGATGTTCTCCTTTGAGTGGAGTTCAAACCATCTTCGATACTTCTTGATATCTTCTGGCGAGGGTGGAGGTTCTTCAGTCAGAATGGTTCTGAGTCCTTCATCAGTTTCTCGAGCAGGGGAGTGTTGAACTGGTATTGCTTCAGCAGGTTCAACTTGTTCTTCGACTGTCGGAGTTTCCCATTGACTGATGCCATCTGTAGTAGCTCCAGTCAGATCTTCAGACCTTTGACTAATCTTCTGATACTGAAGCTTTTCAGTATCTTCTTCTTTTCCTGGTCCCCACACCAAGACTGTAGAAGGTTCGGTGTTTTTCATTTTAGTTCTGGAAACTTCAGTGTTCTCAGCACTTATTTTAGTTTCATGTTTTCTGAAATCATCAGTAGACTCGTCAAAAATAACATGTGCTATTTATTCCACACAAAGAGTTTGAGAATTAAACACTCGATAGGATTTGCTGGATCGTTCAGTTCCAGAGTATCCAAGAAAAATTCCTGGATCGGCCATGCTATCAAATGTGTTTAACTTCCTTTTGTCATTATTGTGAATGAAACACCAAGAACCGAAAGCATGAAAATATGAGATTGAAGGCTTCCTATTCTTCCATAGCTCGTATGGAGTTTTTCCATGTCTTTGAGTGAGGAAGGAGCGATTTTGCGTGTAGCATGCATTATTGACTGCTTCGACCCAAAACTTCAAAGGGAGTTTTGATTCGGCTAGCATCGTCTTTGCTGCTTCCTTCAAAGACCTTTTTCTTATTTCTGCTACTCCATTTTGCTGAGGAGTTCTTGCTGCAGAAGTCTGATTGCTGATTCCTCGTTCTTCACAGTAGTCACGAATGACAGCATTGAGGAATTCAGTCCCTCGATCTGATCTGATGCTGATGATGTTGACTTTCTTTTCAACGCTAAGTCTTCTCAGCAGCTTTGGCAATTCTAGCAGTGTCTCTCTCTTGTTGTAGAGAAATATGACCCAAGTATATCAAGAAAAGTCATCCAAGACAATTAAGGTATATTTCATACCGTTGTAACTTCTGGGAGAGATTGGGCCAAATAGATCCATGTGAAGTAGTTGAAGAATTCTTCCAGAGGAGTGTCCTATTTTTGACTTGAATGACGTCCTTGTTTGCTTTCCTTTTTGACATGCTTCACATTCTTGCTTCTTCTGGAACACAATAGAGGGTAAGCCCTCTACCAGTTGATGCTTAGCAAGCTTGTTGATCGTTTTGAAGTTGAGGTGGTTGAGCTTTTGCTGATGAGACATGTTTCTGGAGGGCTGTCTTCCCATGAAACGACGTAGAGACATCCTTGTCTGATCCCTCTCAGAACCACCTTTTTCTGACTGTTTCTAACAGCTAATTCATCTTTCTTGATCTTCACTGCGAATCTGCTATCACAAAATTGACTCAAAGACAATAAATTATGTTTTAGTCCAGAAACATAGCTAACATTACTGATACTGGCGTTACCCATGTCGAGTACACCATAGCCTTTTGTTTTGCCGATTGAGTTGTCTCCGAATGCAACTTTTGATCCAGCTTTCTCAACATATTGAGTGAGATATTCTTTGAAGCCCGTCATGTGCTTTGAACAGCCGCTATCCAGGTACCATGTTCTGATTGAGGCTTTAACTTCTTCCTTTCTTTTTGTGTTTCCTATTTTTGCCCTACAAGGAAGAGTTAATTTAGGTACCCAATCAATGTTTGGGTCCTTCATTGTTAGCTCGTGTTCCTTTTGGAACCCATATCTGCTTCACAACTGGTCTTGGTGCTGATCTCTTACGCTTGGCTGGTTGTCTGACTAAAGTGGTTGGCGCTTCAGTTGGAACATGAGCAATCTTCCATTGAGCTTTCCTTTTAGGAGCCTCGCTTTTGTAGAAGTTTTTTCTAGTGCAGTTCCGAGGTCTCCTCTGCTCCATTGAGTATCTCCTTTGAGATACGTGTGTCATCCTTGACTGATGGAGACTTGACTGAAGTTGTGGAACATGAGTCTTATGATGTCCAGTAGCATACTGTTGTGGATGACCTTTAGCTCGTCTGGACTTATCATAGCTTTGTCTCCATGGTTGTTGTTCTCTTCGGAACTGAACTGGTTTCAGTTTCTGATTGCTTCTTTTGTTCTTCCCCCTGGACTGGTAAGGAAGACTATGTTTCAGTCCCGATGTTCCTTCCCTAATTTTTGACTGAAATCTACTTTCCAGTCTTCTCTGGGGGCTTCCTTAGCTCGTCTGTAGCTTTGAGGAGGAGGAACATTTTTTCTTTCCATCAGTTTTCACTTCCCAATTTCTTCCATATCATGATCCCTAGACTCTTCTGAAGTGTTGTCTTCAAAAGTGTCAGTTGCTTTCTTGATCATGATATTCTTTCCTTTATCGACAAGAGCTACCTTTCCTCCGATGCTTTCCACAAGAGCTTTTGAAGGAAAGTTAGTCATCATGGGAGACTTCATCATATAGTCTTTGACTGTTTTCTCCAATTTGTGATTGAGCCTCTTGATTTCATGAGACGCTCTGTCACATTCTGATGTAGAAATTCTGAGCTTTTCTTCCAGTCGACTGTTCTCCATGATCAGTCCATTGAGACAGGTTTCATCTGGGAAGGAAATGATCGTCTGATTCTTGATTCGTTCTTCTTTGATCTTCTTTTCTATTTTCTGATTCTGCATAAGGAGATCTTCGAACATTTTCCTTAACTGACAGTGATCAATCATGAGCTGATCGTACTCGTCAGTTTCATCGACTGAGCTATCTCCAAATTCTGAGTGGTCTCCTGTAAACACCAAGGAGTTATCAGTATAAAGAGTTTTTGAGTAAGAGTTTACCTCTGGCCCATTCATTTTGTTGTCGTAGTTGTTGTCAGCCACGCTTTCGGTGTCGTTGGCCATGAGGGCTTGGCTCTCATCATCTGAGCTGGTGGAGTTGAAGGCAGATGATTCTGATGCATATTCAGAAGATCCTGCATTGTCAGCAACCATCGCTTTCTTCTTTGCATATTTGCGTTCTCTTCTGGCTTTCATCTCCTTGCGCTCAAACTTCAACACTTCAGGGCATTCAGATCGATAGTGTCCTTTCTTCTTGCATCCATAGCATTCCACATCTTTTAGATCAATAGCGGTCGATTTTCTTTCTCCGCTTTTGTCAGTGGAATATCTGGACTTGATTTCTCTTTCTTTTTCTCTGTAGTGCTACTTGTGGAACTTTCTGTACTTGCGGAACTTAGATTCCATCTTGTTGAATCTTTCAGTCAATAGAGCATATTGATTGAAGAAGTCTTCTGGTTTGAGTTCCGCTGGTTCCTTTGACTGCTTCTTGTTTTCTTTTGCTGAGACTTTCAGCGCTGCTCCTTTTGAGGTGGATGGATCATCTTTGTCTGATCCTCCAGCCTTCTTTATTTCAAGATTTCTCTGAATGTCGAACTCATTCGCCAAGAGATCAGAGAAAAGCTTGTTCGTTGGGAGTCGATTGAATTCTAGCTTGTTCTGATGAGCGACTGAGTAGATCTGCCAATCTCCTCGCGGAAGTGCTAGTAGAATCTTTAGGTTGATCTCTTATTTAGTGTACTTGTCCTTCGAGATGGATTGAACTTTGTTCAGTATCTGGTTGAATCTGAGTTCCATCTCGTCGACAGATTCATTTTTTTAGCATGACGAAGGAGTCGAATTTTTGACAAGCTATTGATAACTTGTTCTCCTTTATCTCCTCGGATCCGATGCACATTCCTTCAAGAATGTCCCACATCTCATTTGCAGTTCTGCACTTGATGATCTTGGTGACGTGCTTATCTGGAATTATGCCGGAGATGATGCTTTTGGCGAGGTTGTCGAGCTCATCTTGCTTCCTTTCTTCTATGGTGAAGTCAGCCTTTGATTTGATCTGGACTTCATCAAAAGGATCTCTAGATGGGTCTACAGGAACCCTTTTGATCATCTTCGTGATGATGATGGGTCCTTTGGTGATGACTTCCCACATTCGGCAATGTTGGACGGTGAGAAAGCTTTCAAGTCGAAACTTCCATATGTCGTATTTTTCAATACTAAACATAGGTAGTGAGGATACTCTGATGTGGTTAGTTTCCATTGAAAAGAGAAAACAGAAAACAACAGATAAGAAAAGCTTGCTATGATCTAGTTCTGTAGAACCTAATCAAAGAAAAATTGTTCTTGCGAACAACTTGCTATGATACCAATTGTTAGGTCCGGAGGGTCTCGAATAGGTGTATCAGGGGGGGGGAGAATACACCTATAGGCTATTTTTCTCTAAGAATCAAAACGAAACTTCAAACACAAACTGACTCAACCTGTTTACTGAAAAGAGTTTTGACCAAAACAGGGTTGATGACTGATACTGAATACTCTTCAGTAAGGAGTTATCAGTTAAGTCAAAGACTTTAACTGATACACGTAAGGCTTCAGCCAAGTTTGATAAACAGAGATATGTTATGAATCTTACTGACTATCAGAAGATAGATCAGTTAGACTGATAACACACGCAGCGAAAAACTTTGTTTCGAAATAGCCTGTGTAATTAAACACGTTGTCAGTCGTTAAGTTTCTCTTTGCAATTAATCGGTTTTCAGTTTAAGAAGATAAGGGCGCAAGTAAGAATGTAAATACTGAAAGCTGTAAATAACACAAAAAAAATTTACGTGGTTCGGAAAACACTTCCTACATCCACGATCGGTTGATCAGACCAACAACTTCACCGGGCAAGTGGTTACGGGTGCACTGCAAATCGATGTTAGTGCTTACGGGTGCACAGCAAACCTGAACGTGTGCTTGTAGGTGCACACAAACCGAGACGACTGAAGATACTATCTTCAGTACCAACACACCTTATTGGATTTCTCACTCCTAGCGCACACTGGGCACTAAGACCTCACGGAGACAGAACACCGGTCTGAACTCCTTTTCGACACAAACACTCAATTTGGTTGGTTGAAGAGAGGTTTGAAAACTTGCCAACTAAACCACAAAGAACAAGTTCTTTGCAGTCAGTTTTACCTAGACTTTGGATATACAATATTTGCCTAAGGTCTAAGAGAATGTATGTAATCAGCAGTGACTGATTTTTTGCTTTGTGATTCTCTTCTTCAATTCAAACTTTGGAGAGGCTTGGTTTAGCTGAGTAACAAATTTGGCAACGTTTCAACTTATGTTGTTGAATCGGTGAAGATTGAAGTGATCCTCGAGCGCTATTTATTGGAGACGTCTTGAATAGATCCATTGGCGGAGATGGTCTTCAAGATTTCTTCCGTTAGAGAGTAATTTGAACTTGGGCTGAGGCTTCAATCTTCGAGGTTCCTTGTTTGGTGAGAATGGCTACTTTGAAGAGCAGCAGATGCGACATCTCTGAAAAGGTAATCACCAAAAAGGAATAGCCTCTGCAGAGAAATGACGATCCTGAGATCTTTGCATTTAATGCGGCTGTACTTCTGGAGTGCGTGGCTTCCTTTGAACGTTGGAGGTTCAGTCCGAGGAAGAATGTTTAACTGATACTTGACTTTAGTATCAGTCCGCTGAATCCACGTGGCACGCATTAAGTAATCAATTGAAACTGATCCTTCGACTGATACTTCAGTCGGCATCTTCAGACTTCAGTCTTCAGTCCTTCGTTCTTCAGTCTTCAGTCTTCATAACAGCAACTATACTAGAAAAAGAACTCTAACACTTAAGTTCAAACAGTTCTAGTCTATTACAATTGAAACCTATTGAATTTGGTATCATCAAAACTAGGATTAGGATATTTCATTAAGTTCCCAACAGTATACATTTTTGTGATCAAGGTTATAAGGGATCACTAGAAAAAGATGTTGGGCTTATCTCGAGTGTCTTACATTGATACTGAGAATACTCGTTTTAGTATGCATACCGCCAAGAAAGGATTGCAACATTTGAGTTGTGGCGTTCCTTTATCTAAAGACATATGCCTTAAGATTCCTATTGAGGTTGAGGAAATGAAGGCAGTATTCTACATTTCCGCAGTTGATAGCCTCATGTATGGATTGCTATGTACGAGATCTGATATTTGCTATGCAGTTAGCATGGTTGTAAGATATCAGTATAGTCCTAGTTAAGGACACTGAAATTTGGTAAATTATATTCTCAAGTCCCTGACTAGAGAAGAAGGATAGTTTATCACAGTTTAGTTCTTTTTGGATTATACGGTTTTGGATTTCCAGGCTGACCGGAACAAAGAATAATTACCTCGAGCTATGTGTTTTCCTTGGGAGGTAAAAACCATTTGGTTTGACCACTACCTCCAGGATCTAAGAGTGATTTCTAGTTTGCGTGAGAGCATCACTTTCGTGATAACTCAAGTGCGGTTGCAAACTCCAAGGAATCCATGAACCACAAGGGGTCAAACACATTGAGAGTAAGTACCAAGTTATAAGATTATTCGTAAATCGAGATTATGTGCTCATAGAATTAAATAACTCATATTGGAGAAATTTACTAATCTTTCACAAAAAGGCTTATCGCAAATGGTCATTGAACGATGGGAATGCGATTGATGCCACCCACTTAGGAAACTTTCAGTATATGTGGGAGAAGTGATAGTTTGCTAGTATTTAGATGCATTGTATACTAAAAGTTTGCTTTAGTATAAGTGGGAGATTGTTGGATTTGTATACTGAAAGCAAGAACGTTTTATGCTTGTATACAATGTTTCCTAAGTTCACTATTTAATCTCCTATCTGATTGTGTTCATGATTGCATATGTATGTCCTTTGTCTCTATATAAGTAGATTGTATGGTGTGTTGTAGATCACAGAAGACCATATAATTGGAATAACCTTAAGAGATATAAACTAATCACAGTCGAGATGACTCTAGGACGAGTCGTTGGTTTAGGCTGCAGTATAGATGGAAGGAGTTTGTCTTGACTACTTGTCTATACTGGTACTAGAAAACCTTCGTCTAGCATAGGGTTCGAATTCGATTTCCTTTAAAGTTGGCGAACCAACACAGATAGGATACATACGTAAAACACAAACATTTTTGGCAGACAATCATTTCATATCATTTCATAAACATTTCATTTCATAAGAGTCATTTATCATGTAAGCATTTCATAAAACTGAAATAAACAGTTAAATCATCTCATGCATATATTCGTATAAGTGGCCTACGACACGCAGGGGATCTCTATATACGTATAGTAAAAGTAATACCCACCTGAAGATCTTAGCTTACTCTCGTAGCACTCGAGGCGAACTCACTTCCGTCCTCTGCTCATATCTTCTGATATCATAACATCGAAGATAATCCATGGGCTAAGATAAAAGATAAAAGAAATCGGTTAGGAACCTTCTTACTAAGAATGATCTTCCTATCTTAGTACTCTTTTGTCACTCCTCATTACTACACTTCAACTATCTCAATCTCATAAGTATAACACTACTTAAGTAATCACTAATCCTAATCTCGACTTGTCGCTCATATAGAACTAAACTACATCAACAAACAAACACATAGATATGCATACACATAAGCAATATAAATCTCAAATTAGTCATTGGGGAAACTAATCAAGTTTAATAACATCTTTGCAATCATACTTCAAAACTTTTTGTAAAATCGGAAAATATTTTTAGTTGGGGAAAAATTCTCAAAAATTTAATTTAGAAAGTCAAAGACACATAATAACACATTCTTAAATCATTTATCCAATAATAATTCACATTAACAAGTTATTCCACTTTATAGTATTCTTGATAAACTAAACTCTAGATTTCTGCGTTAAAAACATTCTCAAAAATTCTTATTAAGCTCACATAATACACAATAGCACAAATGTGTGATCAAACGACTCAAGAAAAATCAAACTCGGCTTCCCCTTTTCTCATCACATTCGGTTAAGACCTAAATCCTTAGGGGTTAGTTCGTTTTGTCTCATATCGCATACATAAGCTCAATTAATCATCAAATATTCATATATAATCATATTCAACACATAACTCTTCACATATGAAAGATCTCATACAAACGCGCCAACTAAACACGGTGAACTTTCACCATTTAGCAATATTACTCAATTAAATCATGCTATCATCCTTTATAAGGTCTGATTAGCATATAGACATAATTAATCTAAACATTGACCTCATAAATCAAAAATACCCAAATCTTAGTAAACTAAACTCAAGCAAGTTTATACATATCCATCAATTAACTAAATTGATCATTAATGAATAGTCCTATCATGCTTATAATCAATTAACCTTAGTCAATTTAATCATTTTACACATAAATTAAAAAGTCTCAATTTTAAGTAAACTAAACTTTTTGGAAATCTTTAATCATGCATAAATCATCAATCAAACTTTAGATCTATCAAATTGTCTCACTTAATCTATCAGTTATATAATGGAATACATTTTTGAGAGCCCACATCAATTCTCTCTCCTACGTGGCGCTCTCAAAAGTCTCTATTTCGATTTATCTAATTTCGATGTATCTGAGTCTCTATTCTTCATCTTACGCCTCAATCCTCAAAGTTGTCAAGAAAATCAAAAATATCAATATTCAAAACCGTTACATTCAAAACCGTTACAAATTATATTGGTAATTGATGCCCAAATCCTTCAATCGCTCTCCATTTGCTTGCGAATCTCATGCTCAAATCCTTCAATCACTCTCTATTTGGCTGCGATTTCATACTCAACACCATCTGCCTCTTCTTCTTAAATTCCATCTCCTATTGTGTGCAAATTCTTACAGCAGTCTCTTTCTCTCTCTTTCAATTTCGATGGCCCAAATTTAGGAGGTGCTTCATCCATGGCCCAAAGGTGGGGATTTCATCCTTCCCATATTGCTCGACACCTTATTTTTTTTATATAAATGTCTGAATTTGCATGAAATTACTACACAGACCCCTCTCGTAGCCACTTAATTTACAGACGCGGACACCGACGCCGACGATTGAAGGATCTGCTCTTTCTCTATTTCGTATTATCTAGGTAATCATGCATGTGCTCGGTTTTTCTCCATTTTTTCGATTTCAATTCTATGTTTTGTGGTGGGAATATGAAAAATTTCAGCCCTTGATTTGCCATTAATCATGATTCTCTATGATACTCTCTGTTTTAGGTAGTTGAGGGAAACTTTACCAGTGCTTCTCCTGATCGGGATCCAGGAACTCCGGTACGTTTATGTAGTGATTTAGACAGTATAATAATTGAAGATTCTTTTCATGATCGAATTTAATGCATGGGTTCTTAGAAAGTTTTTAAAAATCAAATCTGGTGCTGCTCTGGTCACAGAGTTGAGTCTGCTCTGGTCACAGAGCTGAGTCTGCTCTGGCCACAGAGCTAAAGCTTCTCTGCCCATCGATTAGTCTCTTTCATGATCGAATTTAATGCATGGGTTCTTAGAAAGTTTTTAAAAATCAAATATGGTGCTGCTCTGTCACAGAGCTGAGTCTGCTCTGGTCACAGAGCTGAGTATGCTTTGGCCACAGAGCTGATTATTCGATGGGCAGAGAAGCTTCAGCTCTGTGGCCAGAGCAGACTCAGCTCTGTGACCAGAGCAGACTCAGCTATGTGACAGAGCAGCACCAGATTTGCTCTGCTCTGGCTCTGGAAGTTTGCTCTGCTCTGGCATTCTATTTTGCTCTGCTCTAACATTCTATTCTGCTATGCTCTGGCATTCTATTCTGCTCTGCTCTGGCATTCAGTTCATATGGTATAAGAATTATTTGATTTACTATAATATGGGCCATGAACAGTTTGAAGTATCGAATTTAATGCATGGGTTCTAAGAAAGTTTTTAAAAATCAAATTTGGTGCTGCTCTGGTCATGGAGCTGAGTATGCTCTGGCCACAGAGCTGATTATTCGATGGGTAGAGAAGCTTCAGCTCTGTAACAGAGCAACACCAGATTTGCTCTGCTTTGGCTCTAAAAGTTTGCTCTGCTCTGGCATTAGATTCTGCTCTGTTCTGGTATTCTATTCTGCTCTGAAAAATAAATTATATTTTGCTTTTCATGATTTAATTTAAACTGTGTTTTACTTGTTTATACTAATCTATTGAAATTTATGTTGCATTGCAAAAGTTGCAGGAAGTTGCTTCCAAGTATAAAGACGGTAGCAATATTATTGAGGACGAACCAGAATAAGAGGTAAAATGGACTTGTATTAAAGAGGATTATTCAATTTATTTACTTACGACTAATATAATATTAATATTGCATAATCATGTTCAAATGAATGAAGAGACATGTTCGAATTCAACGACCACCTCAGTCACTCCCAAGAAACGTAATCGGATGAATTTGTCCCCTACGGATATAGATGGTGGTGATATACAATTTTCAGCAACAAAGAGGCCAAAGAAATCTTAGTGTGTGATTTATGCTTAATTGTTCTACTTTTAGGGGTTTGAATGCGCATATTTTAAGTTAATCTTCTGAAAATTGGTGCGTTTTATGGTTTATTTTATGCTTTGCAGGAGATTTAGATTTTATAGATGGAAGAGTGCAATTGTGGATGAAATTGACGTTTTTTAGGTGTTTTGGTGTGCAGAACAAAGCTGGCCAGAGCTGAAGGCCCGCTCGCCAGAGCAGAGCTGACTTTTCAGCTCTGTACGCCAGAGTAAAACGCCAGAGTCAACCGACAGAGCTGACTTTTCAGCTCTGTACACCAGAGTCAATTTCCAGAGTCAACGATCCAGAGCTGAATTTCCAGAGTCAACGCTCCATCGCTAAAATTCCAGAGTAAACACGCCAGAGCTGACTTTTCAGCTCTGGACTTTTCAGCTCTGCCCATTCTCGCCAGAGCAGAGCAGACAACATCCAGAGCAGAGCAGAGCCAACATCCAGAGCAGAGCAGACAACATCCAGAGCAGAGCAGAGCCAACATCCAGAGCAGAGCAGACAACATCCAGAGCAGAGCAGAGCTAATTGCCAGAGCCAAAATTTCCAGAGCCGATATCTCCAGAGCAGAATAAGATTTACAGAGTCAACTGCCAGAGCTGACTTTTCAGCTCTGGACTTACAGAGTCAACTATGCCAGAGCTGACTTTTCAGCTCTGGACTTTTTAGCGCACACGACGCCAGCGCTGACTTTTCAGCTCTGGACTTTTCAGCACAGCCCATTCTCGCCAGCGCTGACTACTCTAGCTATGCTTATTCTCGCCAGCGCTGACTACTCTAGCTATGCTTATTCTCGCCAGCGCTGACTGCTCCAGTTATGCCCATATCGGCAGAGCTGCGAAATTGGCAAGAGTAGGAGTATTTTCCAGAGCCCGCATCCAGCTGGAGAGTTGCCTTATCTTGCACGATTTTGTTTCCTTTAGAGTTCTACTTTGCAAGGCAACTTTCATGGTGATCAAGAAGGATTTGAAGTCTATAAATAGGGCTTAGTTTTTATTGTAAGATACAACCTTTTGCCCTAGTTTTAGATGCCATCTTTGAGATCTCTTGGCATCCGAAATTTAGGATTTATTGCTTTCATAGTTCTTTTTCATAGTTTCGAATTTTCATTGTTCTTAGTTAGTTTTCGATTTAGTTAAGTTTTTAGTTTTTTCTTGGCTGGTGATTGCGTGACACGATTACTTGTTCAAGACGTTTACGGTATTTCGTAATTCAATTTATTTTCATTTAATTATGTTTATGTTTTTCGTTCATGTTTATGCTTTCTTTTTAATTATGCAATTTAGATTATGCACTTTAGTTTACGCCTAGATTAGTTAGTTTTAATTTATAAGTATTTAATTTTCTTAAGTTAGATTTAATTTAAGTTGTTTAAATTTGCCTAGGGTTAATAATTTAATTCGCCTAGTAATTTTACAATTCGGTTTTAATTCAGTTTTTAAGTTTCAGTTCTAGATTAATAATCAAATTCTTTACTGCTTTCTTTTATTATTTTTTCCTACGATACAATTAAAAGCCCTTAAAGACTTTCCTTGAGAGATGACACTGGGTCAACTTACCATCACTAGGATGTCCTTGTTCTATTGCAAGTCAAACTAGAGGTGTTCTAGATTGAGTCAAATTTTGGCGCCGTTGCCGGGGAAAGTTTTAGGCGTTTTAGTTGTGTCGTTTTTACTTGCTTTATTTAATTTTCAGTTTTTCTCGTTTTTGTTTTTACGTTTCTTCCACTCGGTGCGTTTAATCTGTTTGTTTAGTGTTGTGCATGCAGGGACGCCGTAGTCTTAAAGGCAAACTTGTGTCCCCGTTGCATAGTACGAGCGAAGGGATTTTCAGGAAGTATAGCTGCAAATGAGTGTTCGCTGAAGACAGCGCTGCCAACTCTGCCAATTCCAGCTCTGACTCTGAACCTGAAGTTCCAGAGCAGACCGTAGAAGAGGAGGAAGCCAGCGCTACCAAGTCCAACTCTGATTCTGAACTACCAGAGCAGAGCGCATGAGAAGAGGAACTAGATTCGCCAGCCAGCTCTGACTCTGAGTCTTCAGAGCAGCCAACGAAGGAGGACGCCAGCTCTGCCGATACAGAGCAGAATACAGACATAACAGAGCATGAAGTGGAAAAAAATGAGGAAGCCGCTGGCTCTGAATCTGACCAAGCAGAGCAGAATACATACGAGGAGAAAGAAGTCATGGCGCATAACATGGAATACATGGGAGACTTCACCAGGCCGGTGATCGGAGATACCAACACGTCGGCAATCGTGCTCCCCACTGCTGTGAGAAACTACAATCTCAAACCCAATGACTCGAATTTGTTGCCGGTGTTCCACGGGATGCCAAGTGAGAATGCTCTGCAATTCATCCGAGATTTTTGCACACAAGTGCAAACAATTCCTTTGCTTAATCTCACGGAGGACCAACTCAAGCTCAAGTGCTTCCCCTATGCACTTAAAGACCGGGCGAGGACGTGGATGCTATCTCTGCCGCCCAACTCTATCACTACATGGGGAGATGCTTGTGAAAAATTCATGCTGAAATACTACCCAAGCCACAAGACACAGGAGCTGAGAACAAAAATAATGGAGTTCACCCAAGGAGCGGACGAGCCTTTGCATGAAGCTTGGGAGAGATATGAAGAACTCCTCCATCAATGCCCTCAACATCAATTTACTAATGTTATGTTGATGCAGTTCTTCTACGATGGGTTAGTGCAAACTGCCCAATTTATGGTGGACAGCACGGCAGGAGGTAACATAGCTCGGAAGACGGCATCTGAGTTAAAAGAGATTTTCAAAACTTTAGCCGAGAGCTCCCAACAAAAATCCGTCCGTGGAAGAAGAGTTGAAGCCAGCGCGGTGACGAACCAATTTGAGATACAGCAGCAATTGGCTTCAATCATGCGGGACGTACAACAGCTGAAGATGGGCAAGATGGATACACCTTCCGTTCCGGTGCAGAATTCAGCTCTGCAGAATGCAGCGCTGCCGATGCCAGCTCTGCAGAATGCAGAGCTGCCGATGTCAGCTCTGCCGAACCCAGCTATGCAGAATATGGAGCTTTGTGGTATATGTGGAGATTTCAGCCATGGAGCTAATGAGTGCCATAGAATGGGAGAGTTTACTCCGGAAGGACAAGCTGAGGTCTATGCGGCACAAGGATTTCAAAGCTACAATCAAGGGCCAAGTAGACCATATGGGCAGAACATGAATCAAGGTCAACAGAATGTCAATGGAGGATGGAGGAGTCAGCCGAATGCTGGATGGGGAAATCAAAATTTTGTGGGGAATCAATACCGTCGACCACCCCAAATGGGCTAACAACAGCAACCACAATACTTCCCTCCGCAGCAAGGCTCCTCTCAACCATATAGATCGCAATACCAACACCAACAATCAGCCCCGCAGCAGAGTGCATAGCCCATGCCACTACAGAAAACATCGCTAGAGGATACCTTGCAAGCTTTCATGGAGATTAGTAAGCAAAATATGGAGATGACTAAGCAGAATATGGAGTCCCAAGCATCTACCATAAAAAGGCTTGAAACAACTGTCGGCCAACTTTCCGGTACTTTGAATCAAATCCAACAACAACAACAACCCGGAAAGTTTCATGGCCAACCTGCTCAGCCGCATCAAGCTCTAGCTGTAACTGTTCTTCGCAATGGTAAGATGGTGGATAACAAAGTGGAAGTGCCAGCGCTGCCTAGATCAGCCCTGACGAGCTCAGCACTGCAGAATCCAGCTAAGTCAAAGTCAGCGCTGCTGAAGTCAGCGCTGCCGAATCCATCTCTGCCATAGTCAGCGCTGCCGAATCCATCTCTGCCGATGTCAGCGCTGCCGAATCCATCTCTGCCACAGTCAGCGCTGCCGAATCCAGCTCCGCCGAATCCATCTCTGCCACAGTCAGCGCTGCCGAATCCAGCTCTGACCAATTCAGCTCTGGACAGCTCAGCCCAGCCCAGACCAGAGCTGTCGAGCTCAGCCTTCACCAGACCAGAGCTGCCCAGCTCAGCTCTGACCAGCCCAACCAATGGAGAGAAGGTAGATCAGCAAAAAGACGGAGTGATGGAGGAAGAAAAGGAGAATAAACTTCACAAGTCTACCACACCTTATCGACCTCCGATCCCTTTTTCGGGCAGTTTGAAGAATGAAAAGCTGGATAAACAGTTCGCCGACTTCTACAACATGCTCGCTAAGGTGAACGTGAATCTTCCTCTCCTTGATGTGATCAGAAAAGTCCCGGCGTATTTGAAGTTTTTCAAGGAATTGGTCTCCAACAAGCGAAAGTTCGGGGACAATGAGAAGATTCTAGTCTCGGAAGTAGCGACCTCAATCATGCAGTAATCCTTACCACCAAAGCAGCGCGATCCAGGTAGATTTGTGATTAATATTGCTTTGGGAAATGGTAAGGAAGCCACGGGTATGTTAGATCTGGGAGCGGGAATTAATTTGATGTCTTACTCTATTTTTCAACAATTAGAGTTAGGTAATTTGAAATCCACTCGCATGTGTCTACAACTCGCTGATAGGTCCGTTAGGTACCCCCGTGGGATAGTAGAGGATATTCTAGTTAGAGTCGGGGGTTTGATTGTGCCCGTTGATTTCGTAGTGCTTGAGATTGGAGATGTGCATGAGAATGGTAGAGACCACACTTTACTATTAGGAAGACCCTTTATGGCGACCACTAACACTTTGATTGATGTTAAACATGGAACTATTAAAATGACGGTGTTAGGGGAGTCGGTGTCTTTCTCGGTGCACGAAAATTGCGCAATGCCTTCTACAAATTTCATAAATGAATGTTCATATATAGATGCTATTAATGGCTTGGTTGAGAAGGTATTTATACAGGAACAGGAGTATATGGAAGTTTGCGCTGGATCGGCCGACATGGAGGAATTAGCTAGGGAAGCTGAAGAGTTCAGCGCTGCCCAGCCAGATCTGCCACCCTTCAGCGCTGACCAGTCAGCTCTGCCGAGCTCTGCACCCTTCAGCGCTGCCCAGCCAGATCTGCCATCCTTCAGCGCTGACCAGTCAGCTCTGCCAAGCTCAGCACCCGTCAGCGCTGCCCAGCCCGCTCTGCCAAACTCAGCATCCGCCAGCGCTGCCCAGCCAGCTCTGCCGAGCTCAGCACCCGCCAGCGCTGCCCAGCCAGCTCTGCCAAGCTCAGCACCCGTCAGCGCTGCCCAGCCCGCTCTGCCGAGCTCAGCACCCGCCAGCGCTGCCCAGCCAGCTCTGCCAAGCTTAGCACCCGTCAGCGCTGCCCAGCCCGCTCTGCCGAGCTCAGCACCCGCCAGCGCTGCCCAGCCAGCTCTGCCGAGCTCAGTGCTGTCCAGCCATACCGAGCTGCCCTTTGATGAACAGATGGGAACCAAGAGGTCAGCGCTAGAACTGAAGGAACTCCCTGCCAATCTCAAGTATGTATTTTTAGAAGCAGGTGAGGAGAAGCCAGTGATCATATCTTTCACGCTGACTGGGGAGCAAGAGTCAGCACTGCCTCTCGGTGTTGAAGAGAAACAAAGCAGCGATGGGATGGAACTTAGGAGATATACGTGGCATTAGTCCAGCCACATGCATGCACAAGATCAACCTAGAGAAGTGAGCAGCACCCAAGCGAGACGCCCATCGACGATTGAATCCTATTCTGATGGATGTCGTGCGCAAGGAGATCCTTAAGCTGTTGGCCGAAGGGATCATCTATTATGTCGCCGATAGTGAGTGGGTGAGCCCAGTGCATGTCGTGCCAAAGAAATGAGGGATGACGGTTGTGCGCAATGACAAAATGGAGTTGGTACCGACGCGTCCTACCACGGGATGGTGGATGTGCGTTGACTACAGGAAGCTTAATGCCGTCACCAAAAAGGACCACTTCACTCTTCCTTTTGTTGATCAAATGTTAGATCGTTTAGCTGGGCATGATTTTTATTGTTTTCTTGATGGTTTGTCAGGATATTACCAGATCGCGATCGCACCGGAAGATCAACTCAAGACTGCCTTCACCACTCCTTTTGGGACGTTTGCATGGAAGAGGATGCCGTTCGGGTTGTGCAATGCACCCGGGACGTTTCAACGATGCATGATGTCTATATTCTCTGAAATGATTGGTAAATTCGTGGAGGTTTTTATGGACGATTTTTTGGTTTTTGGGCAGTCCTTTCATGATTGTTTGACAAAGATTGATGTAGTGTTGCAAAGGTGCATTGAAAGTGGCCTAACCTTGAGTTGGGAAAAGAGTCATTTCATGGTTACACGTGGTATTGTCTTGGGTCATGTGGTGTCTAAGCATGGACTAGAGGTCGACAGAGCTAAGGTGGAGGTAATCCAAAAGTTGCCACCCCTATCGATGTCAAGGGAATTAGGAGTTTCTTAGGTCACGCCGGTTTTTACCGGTGTTTCATTAAAGATTTCTCTAAAATTAGCCAACCTCTATGCAAACTGCTAGCTCAGGATGTTCCTTTTAATTTTGATAACTCTTGCATGAATGCCTTTGAAACATTAAAACTAAAGTTGAGCTCTGCCCCGGTCGTGATTGCGCCTAATTGGTCATTGCCCTTTGAAATTATGTGTGATGCATCTAACTCTGCCGTAGGAGCTGTGCTAGGTCAGCGTGTGGATAGGATGTTACGTGTGATTTACTATGCTAGTTTAACTCTGAACAGTGCACAAGTAAATTACACCACTACTGAAAAAGAAATGCTTGCTATGGTCTTTGCCTTAGATAAATTTCGTGCATACATCATTGGGTCTAAGGTTATTGTCCATAGTGACCATGCTGCGCTGCGATATTTGATGACTAAACCTCAAGCTAAAGCTCGTCTAATCCGTTGGGTCTTACTGTTGCAAGAATTTGATGTAGAGATCAGGGATAGGAAAGGGAGCGAGAACCATGTAGCTGACCACCTTTCACGCTTGGATAATCATCTGATAGAGTCGAGTCTTAATTGCATCCCTGAATCTTTTCCTTTTGAGCATACATATGCATTAACCTTTGACAAGTGCAACGCTGCGGAGTCCAGCTCTACCGAGCTCAGCTCTGCTCATGTCAATTTTGCCCAACCCAGCTCCACCGAATGCAGCGCTGCCCAGCCCAGCACTGCTCAGTTTCTCCCTGCCAGCCTTACCAAATTCAGCGATGATCAGCTCAGCACTGCCTAGCCCAGCGCTGCCGAACTCAGCGCTGCTCAGTCCAGCCCTGCGAGCGCCGAGCCCTGGTATGCCGATATTGTCAATTACTTAGTTTGTGGTATTCTACGACCTGAGCTGACATCGCAGGAGAGAAAGAGATTTTTAGCTCAGTGCAGGCACTACTATTGGGAGATTCATCACCTCTTCAAGCTTGGAAAGGATGATGTCATTCGACGGTGTGTGTCGGTAGAGGAGCAACAACAAGTGTTGAAAATGTGCCATGAAGATCATTGTGGTGGACACTTTGGGGGGCAGAAAACAGCACATAAAATTCTTCAATCAGGTTTGTTTTGGCCTTCCATTTTCAAAGATGCACACATTTTCACTCTTGCATGCGATAGGTGCCAGAGAGTAGGGAATATCGGCCGCAGGAATGAGATGCCTCTCCAAAGCATATTAATTGTCGAAATTTTTGATGTGTGGGGCATTGATTTCATGGGGCCATTTCCTACTTCGCATGGGTTTCAATATATTTTACTTGCTGTAGATTACGTGTCCAAGTGGGTTGAGGCTATTCCCACGCGGACATGTGATGCTAATGTGGTGCTTAAGTTCGTGCAAGAGAACATTCTTTCTAGATTCGGATTTCCTAGAGCCATCATTAGCGATGGAGGCAAGCACTTCTGCAACAAGTTATTTGCAAAGCTCATGAAGAAGAATGGGATCACGCACAAGGTAGCAACACCTTATCACCCGCAGACCTCTGGCCAAGCCGAGATGAGCAACCGGCAAATCAAGGGAATTTTGGAGAAAACGGTGCAGCCCTCGCGCAAGGACTGGTCCGCAAAGTTGAATGATGCTCTCTGGGCGTACAGAACTGCCTTCAAGGGCGTGCTTGGGATGAGTCCGTACCGTCTCGTCTGCGGCAAGGCTTGCCATCTGCCGGTGGAAATTGAACATAAAGCTTATTGGGCGATCAAGGCTGCCAGCTATGACTTGGACTCTGCTGTGAAGCAGCGCACGCTTCAAATGGAGGAGCTAGATGAGCTACGCAATGAGGCGTATGAGAATGCGAGAATTTACAAGGACAAAGTGAAGCGACTCCACGATCGCCGCATTTGCCACAAGAAGCTTTGTCCTGGAATGAAGGTGCTCTTGTTCAATTCTCGACTTAAGTTATTTCCGGGAAAGCTGAAATCTAGGTGGAGTGGTCCATTTTTACTCAAAGAGGTGTTCGAGCATGGTGCGGTAGAGCTATAGAACGAGCACACAAAGGAGAGTTTCCGAGTGAATGGCCATCGAGTGAAGCCGTACTACGAGCACCAGAGCTCGCCTATGGAGGTGGAGTCTCAAGCTCTGCACAACCCTAGCTGAAGTTCAGCTCTGAAGTCGGGCTGGAGACTTTAACTCTAGCGCTTGGTGAGAGGCAACCCACTGTTGGTTTGTTTTTAGTTTTTGTTTTTCTTGAGCTTTCTTTATTTTTCGTTGTTTGTTTTGAGTTTTTCCTAAGTTTTGGTTGCCTTTGGATACTTTGATGTTGTGTTCATGTTTTGACTTCAGCGCTGCAGTTCTAACTCTGCCGCCAGCACTGCAGAACGCCAGCGCTGCAATAGCTACGATGCCCAGTTTCAGCGCTGCCTAGCGCCTTCGCTCCCCAGATTCAGCGCTGCAGAACGCCAACGCTGCCTAATTCAGCGCTGACTCTCTACTCTGCATTTTCCACTCTGCAGCCAGCGCTGCCCAGTAGCCAGCGCTATCCTGTGCAACGCTGCCCTACCAGCGCTACCATGCTCAGCGCTGCCTTGCCAACGCTGCCCTGATCCAGCGCTGCCACTCTCTACTCCGCTCAGACCGCAAATTCCACTCTTCGCCGCCTCTCACGATGCTTCAGTTTTTCAATGCCGATAATCAGGGACGTTTTCTCAACTCTTCTTATTTCTTTTGTGCCCTGAGGACATGGCATGTTTTAAGTGTGGGGGGTGTTTTGTTGTGCTTATGCTTTCAATTGGGCGAGATTAGTCTTTCTATGCTTAGTTTTGGTCTCAAATCTTGCTAATTTTTATGAATTTGTGGAAGAGAAGATGGTTTTCGATGTGCATTTCGGGTTTGTGAATGAATGGTGGTTATTCTTGTTTTATTTTTGATATATGTTTCTTGATTGTGCAAAGAATTATGAGTTTTGTTGCAACACGATTGTAAGTAAGTAAAACGTGATTTGTCCGGTAGATGCTAGAAGGAGTGTTGTCATTGTGATTGCCTACGATCGTATCTTATCTGTGAAAAATGCTGAAAATCAGCTCTAATTTTGCCAGCTCTGAAACATCTGGCCTGTTTTGAAACGTTACAGCTCTGAGTCTCTGCTCCTCTAGTCTAACTATGAGCATGGAAAACCACGTGAAAAGACTTTGGATTATACCCAAATGGTTTTTATTTCACGAACTATGGCTCAACTGTCGAAAATTTAAGCACACAAAGTATGAAAATGGTGATATTAATTGTAAAGGCGATCACATTAGGGAATTCACTTCTAGCGGAGAATTGGGTCTGACCGAATTGCTTACATTACTGTTTTGTTGCTTCTTAAACTTTGAGTTAATTGCATGATCGAGAGATGTGTGTTGATTGTAAAATTTTGAATTGACTTTGTTGAATGTTTGGATGGAAATAAGCATCGTTGAAACCAATTTCTTCCTAAGATTCATATTGATTTTGCTTGAGGACAAGCAAAAGGCTAAGTGTGGGGGGTTGATTTATGCTTAATTGTTCTACTTTTAGGGGTTTGAATGCGCATATTTTAAGTTAATCTTCTGGAAATTGGTGCGTTTTATGGTTTATTTTATGCTTTGCAGGAGATTTAGATTTTATAGATGGAAGAGTGCAATTGTGGATGAAATTGGCGTTTTTTAGGTGTTTTGGTGTGCAGAGCAGAGCTGGCCAGAGCTGAAGGCCCGCTCGCCAGAGCAGAGCTGACTTTTCAGCTCTGTACGCCAGAGTAAAACGCCAGAGTCAACCGACAGAGCTGACTTTTCAGCTCTGTACGCCAGAGTAAAACGCCAGAGTCAACCGACAGAGCTGACTTTTCAGCTCTGTACACCAGAGTCAATTTCCAGAGTCAACGATCCAGAGCTGAATTTCCAGAGTTAACGCTCCATCGCTAAAATTCCAGAGTAAACACGCCAGAGCTGACTTTTCAGCTCTGGACTTTTCAGCTCTGCCCATTCTCGCCAGAGCAGAGCCAACATCCAGAGCAGAGCAGACAACATCCAGAGCAGAGCAGAGCCAACATCCAGAGCAGAGCAGAGCCAACATTCAGAGCAGAGCAGACAACATCCAGAGCAGAGCTAATTGCCAGAGCCAAAATTTTCAGAGCCGATATCTCCAGAGCAGAATAAGATTTACAGAGTCAACTGCCAGAGCTGACTTTTCAGCTCTGGACTTACAGAGTCAACTATGCCAGAGCTGACTTTTCAGCTCTGGACTTTTCAGCGCACGCGACGCCAGAGCTGACTTTTCAGCTCTGGACTTTTCAGCACAACCCATTCTCGCCAGCGCTGACTACTCTAGCTATGCTTATTCTCGCCAGCGCTGACTGCTCCAGTTATGCCCATATCGGCAGAGCTGCGAAATTGGCAAGAGTAGGAGTGTTTTCCAGAGCCCGCATCCAGCTGGAGAGTTGCCTTATCTTGCACGATTTTGTTGCCTTTAAAGTTCTACTTTGCAAGGCAACTTTCATGGTGATCAAGAAGGATTTGAAGTCTATAAATAGGGCTTAGTTTTTATTGTAAGATACAACCTTTTGCCCTAGTTTTAGACGCCATCTTTGAGATCTCTTGGCATCCGAAATTTAGGATTTATTGCTTTCATAGTTCTTTTTCATAGTTTTGAATTTTCATTGTTCTTAGTTAGTTTTCGATTTAGTTAAGTTTTTAGTTTTTTCTTGGCTTGTGATTGCGTGACACGATTACTTGTTCAAGACGTTTACGGTATTTCGTAATTCAATTTATTTTCATTTAATTATGTTTATGTTTTTCGTTCATGTTTATGCTTTCTTTTTAATTATGCAATTTAGATTATGCACTTTAGTTTACGCCTAGATTAGTTAGTTTTAATTTATAAGTATTTAATTTTCTTAAGTTAGATTTAATTTAAGTTGTTTAAATTTGCCTAGGGTTAATAATTTAATTCGCCTAGTAATTTTACAATTCGGTTTTAATTCAGTTTTTAAGTTTCAGTTCTAGATTAATAATCAAATTCTTTACTGCTTTCTTTTATTGCTTTTTTCTACGATACAATGAAAAGCCCTTAAAGACTTTCCTTGAGAGATGACACTGGGTCAACTTACCATCACTAGGATGTCCTTGTTCTATTGCAAGTCAAACTAGAGGTGTTCTAGGTTGAGTCAGTGTGTAATCAATCTTTCAGGCCATGCTATTGTTTTGTGTGTTTTTTTTTATGAATAATTTGGATTATATGTTTATTTTCAATCTATCATATATCTTCGAATTTTATTTTAATCATAATATGACAAATATTAAGTGGACGAAAGCAGTAGATTATGTAGATTATAAAAATCGATATAGTTCAAATTAAGTTAGATTTCCATTACCAGAGCTGAAAACACCCACCAGGGTAGATTTCCATTGCCAGATCAGACAACACTCGCCAGGGTAGATTTCCATTGCCAGATCTGACAACACTCGCCAGAGTAGATTTCCATTGCCAGAGCTGACAACTATTGCCAGAGTAGCTTTCCAATCCCAGATCTGACAACACCCGTCATATTAACTCTCACAATCCCAGATCTGGCTATCTTTAGCGACGAATGTATGCAATATCCAAATAAAATTCCATAATATATAATTAACTCTCACAATTTACACAATATTCACCCGAATTTATTTTACCATCTTCAAAATCACTGTCTGTTGAAAATTTGGAGATGTTGAAACAAGAAAATAACAATCAAATTATTAAACTACTAAGTTATTTTATTTGAAAATAATAAATAGGTTCTTTTACTACTTCCATTGACCATTGTACCGTTTCCTTTATTAAAAGAAGTATGATATCAAACTATTTTTTTTTTTGACAATATCAAACTACATCATTAGTTTTAAATGTTCAATGGTTCAAAAATATGTGCTCGTAGATAATCAATCCATAAATGAAATAATATCTATGGATTGGGTCAAATCGATATTTTATAATATAATTCCATATAAGGTTTAGAAAATCCCATTTTTTTGGCTAGGCTTGCACATTTAACTAAATCAAATTTTGTTGACTTATCAATATGGTATATATATATATATATTGAGCCTCGTATCTGCAATTAGCTATGAGCGTAAATTGTCCCCCATTCATAGTCACTCAATTTTGGAATCCCTCCATCTTCAAATCCGCATCGCTTTCCATAATCTTCAAAGCACAAAAAAAATGGGACATTGATAAGTTGAATTCGTTCTTGGCAAAATCAAGAAGAATTCGAAGATCTCAAGAGAGAATAAAACTCACAAATTTTATAAATCAAAGGTTAATTAATTCGTTGACATGCAGCAGGCAAAAACTAAACCTAATTCTAATTAAAGAAACAACTTAAAACAAAGGAAACTTAAAAACAAGGAAACTTAAAAGAAACTTGTTCGGCAAGTTTTGATAACTCTGGAACTTAGCTCTACTCTGGACTTCAGTCAGCTCTGGAACTTAGCTTACCAGACGCCAGCTCTGGAAAACATGCTCTGCTTTGGCTCTGGAATTCTGCTCAGCTCTGGCAATCTGTTATGATCTGCTCTGGCACTATGTTTTGCTCTGCTCTAGCATTCCGTTCTGCTCTACTCTGGCATTTTATTCTGCTCTGCCCTGGCATTCTGTTCTGGCGCAAGCTTGGCTCTGTTCTCCTCTGAACGCCAGCTCTGGAAAACATCTCTGCTCTGCTCTAGACTTTCAGCTCTGAAAGTTTGCTCTCCTCTGGCTCTGGAATTTGCTTTGCTTTGGCTCTGCTTTGGCATTGGATTCTGCTCTGCTCTGGCATTCTATTCTGCTTTGCTCTGGCATTCAGTTCTGGCGCAAGCTTGGCTCTGTTCTGCTCTGGACGCCAGCTCTGGAAAACATGCTCTGTTTTGCTATGGATGTTTGCTCTGCTCTGGCATTCTATTCTGCTCTACTCTGGCATTTAGTTCTGGTGCGAACTTGGCTCTTGAAGTTTGCTCTGCTATGACAATTTGTTCTGCTCTGCTCTGGCATTATGTTCTGGCGCGAATTTGGCTCTGGAAGTTTGCTCTGCTCTGGTAATATGTTCTGCTCTGCTCTGCTCTGGCATTCCATTCTGCTATGCTCTGGCATTCTATTCTGCTCTGCTCTAGCATTCTGTTCTGGCGCGAGCTTGGCTCTGTTCTGCTCTAGGACGCCAGCTCTGGAAAACATGCTCTGCTCTGGACTTAGTTTGCTCTGCTCTGGCAATGTGTTTTGCTCTGCTCTGGCATTCCGTTATGCTCTGCTCTGGCATTCAGTTCTGGCGCGAGCTTGGCTCTGTTCTGGCGCACAAATCAGTTATGATCTTTCAAGCTCCACACGAGATGATGCTCACAAGTCAGTTATGGTCTTTCAAGCTCCACATGAGATGATGCTCACAGGTCAGTTATGGTCTTTCAAGCTCCACACGAGATGATTCTCACAACTCTGTTATGGTCTTACGAGCTCCAAATAAGATGATGCTTACAAGTCAAGTTTTATCTTTTCAAGTTGCAGATGAGATGATACTCATAAGCCAAATCTCATATAACATGCTTCAGATAAGATAATGATTAAAGATCGACGTACAAAAGTTAAATGTGATATTTCAAGCTATAGACAAGATGATGCTCAAAAGTCTTGTAAGGTTCGGATGAGATGATGTTCATATATAAAATGTGATCTTAAATTTTGTCTATCAATTTATAAAAATTATACTCCTATAAAATTAGTAAATCTTTCCTATACGATTAACAAAAAATACGATGTGTCAATCCTTTATTATATTCTATGTCAAACAAAGCTAAATCTTTTTCTTATTACTTTTCTAAAATCTCCAACCTCACATCAACTTTTTATGAAAATTTCATCAAATAAAATTTTATATAAAAATGCAATCTATTTTAACTTTCACCAAAAAACTAACATATAAGGGTGCGTTTACTTTGATGGATGAATTTATCCATGGAAAAAGATGGATAACAAAAATTTATGTCTTTAAATGTCTCTTTTATTCTCCCACATTTTACACAGAAGATCAGTTCACTATTTTTCCTTCCTTATTTTCACTTCAAGGATGGATAATATTATCCTTCCATTTTTGGTGTGATACTGTTATCCATCTTTGAAGTGAAAATAAAGAAGAAAAAATGACGCGCTTATCTTTTATGTAAAACGTGGGAAAAGAAATGAGATATTTAAAGACATAAATTTTTGTTATCCATTCTTTTTCATTGATAAATTTATCTATCAAAGTAAATGTATTCTAACAAGCAAAAATGCTTGAAATGTACCAGCAATTTATTTTGATCAAATAAAATTAAAATTTAAAAATAATTTATATAAAGATCATTTCATATTCTATAATTAAAAAAAATAATGTACAATAATAATTATAATATAAAGTGGTTTCCCGTCGAATTTCTCACTTTGAAAATTACTGTTGTATTGCTTGCTTTTGAAGATGTGGTCAATTGCCTGTTTAGTGAGTTGTTGTGTTGAGTACCGTTAACTTTACTTTTCATAACTAAATTATGGCCTAATGTTCTACGATTTAGTTTCCTTGTATGTCGTACATAACACTAATAATTGTTTAAGTATTCATTCTACAATAGAAAAAAGATATAAAAAAATATGTCACACTAAAACTTCTACAGATAATATCAAATTAAAATAATAATTAACAATAAAATTTATTATAAATTATACTATAAAATAATGACCCGTCAAGTTTCGACGGGTTATACACTAGTTACATATAAAAATCATAAATTAGCAAACTAAAGCATATAAGCAAATTTGCCCAAATTCTATCAAGATAACTCACATCAAACTTCACCAATCGATCTCAGTCATTAATCCAATCCGTTAAATATCATATTAGCATCCTCAATAACACATATCAATCATCAATCAATACTCAAGATCAAAAATTCCCAAAAATAGGTAAACTAAACTAACTCAAAATCCATAATTCATTTTAAATCCTTTCTTTGCATATAGAAATAGACTCAATAGGATCCTAATTGCTTAAATATCACCTCAATTTAAGAAAAGAAAAAGATTTTTTTTAAAGGGCATGAACCTTAATTTTTGAAAATTTTAAAGAAATAAAAAGGGTGGTGTTTTCTTGCTTGATCTATCCATATACACTCATATCTAACACAAATATAACTAGATCTAAGAAATTAGAACACTTACTCAAAAATTTAGAGAGAAAATGAAAATTCTTTACTCTAGACTTCAAGCTTTAATCTCTGCCAATCTTGGTCTTTGAGGCATGTAGATGAGTTTTGATTTGATTTTAGGTGGAAATCTAAGTATAGAGTTGTTCTTAGAAGCTTTGAAGGTCTCAACAATGGAGGTTCATGGAAGAGAAAAGAGAGAGAGATGCGAGAGAGGTAAGGGGCGTGAGGTATGAGAGGAGAGAGAGAATTTTGATTTTGCTTAATCCTAAAGCTTGCTCCCTAAGACACTTGTGTAATTAATGCACATTTAATGTCCACTTGGCCACTTGGCCATTTGCTAAGCAAATATCTCTCATTTGATAATATAAAAATGTGTATGAGTGTAGGATTGTGTTGTAAAATTAAATCATGTAATAACACTCACTAATTAAATCAAAACTAAGCACTAAGCACTCATGTGGCCAAATTAATAATAACACTTAGGCAATCAAAACTTAAATCCGTACTTATCTCAGAAAAATAAATTCTGAGAGATTCTGTTAAGAAAAATTATAGTGTCAATCATAACATTACTATTTCCGATAAAAAAAAATCTCATTCGTTACAATTCTTAAAATTAATCTCGGGTGCTAACATGTTGAGGAAAATAATAAATCATTCAATCAAAATCACACATGTATCAAGTAGGTCACATAATAGTCAATTAAGTAATCTCAGCCAAAACATATCATTGCAATCAGTCAAAATCTAACGTCAATTTACTCGCCTCTCGAATCTGACTCTATCTCTCTAGTGATTCTTTACTCACTCACCTCGACTCTATTTCTAGTCAGGTATCATCATAAAACTTAATAAAATAAACAGTCACGAAGATAGTTATGCTTCCTCAATTGGTAACAGAAACTATAATCTCTTCTCGATTCAATCAGTACCTCTATCTAAACTCATCCTATGAATATAACTCACTTAATAGGTCCATCATCGAACTTCTAGAATACTCGCATTCAAATCTACTAAGAAAACTACATTCTATCCGTTATAACCTCTCAAGCAAATATTAGAAAAAGCTCGAGTCACCAGGACTCTATGCTCAGGTTTGCAAAACCTTAATGTATTCCTTAACACTAATTACCAGAATAGTAATAAAATAATAATAATGCGAAAAAATATGAGTTGTTACAGACCCTAATTGTCAAAACTAAGCCCTTAATCCATAATTAAAAGCCGGGGCATGACAATATATATATATATATATATAGGGAGAAGATCCATGGATCCTAACCCTATATTAAATATTATATATATATATATAATATTTAATTATTAACAATATATATATATATATATATATTTATGAGCTTATACTACATTAAACTATTTACTATTTTTATTACAATTAACACTCACAAATCATTTAATAGCATCACATCACAATTAGAGTTAGATGGAGTATTAAATATTTGAATTATACTTTTGTAACATCTTTATTAATTAATTGATTAATAAATATTAATGTTAATTGTGATATGCCATTTATAATTGCAACTTAGAATTAAGTTAAGAGAATATAAAATGAAGAATAATTACAATGAAGGAGAATTGAGAAAAATTCAAAAGATGAAATTTTAGATAACCATTTCGAAAAATGAATATTTTATCGGTGAGATTGTATGTTATTTTTTAGTTTTAGACGAGTTTTAAACTGTAAGAAATGGTATAAATATATTTTAAATTGTGTTAATAGGCAAAAATGCCCTATTCCTTATGTTGTATATGAAAAATGTCCTACTTTATAAACTTAAGCATTTTATGCCCAAATTATGTGAAGTACCTATTTTATCCTTTGATGTTGATGGGTTTGCTTGGTTTTTTTGTGAAAGTCTTACACATTTGACTAATTTGACATCTATCGGCCATAAAAGTCAACGATTTGACAGCTATCAGTCAAGAGTACATATGACCGGTGGGTGCCTAGATCATGTGGTCGGCCGGGCGGACACGTGATTTCACCGGGCGAACACATGATCTAGCCACCCAGATCATGTGTTCGGCCGGTAAAATCATGTGTCCGTCCGGTGAAATCATGTATCCACTCGTCCGGCCACATGATCTAGCCACCCACCAGTCGTATGTACTTTTGACTGATAGCTGTCAAATCGGTCAAATGTGTAAGACTTTTACAAAAAACAAAGCAAACCCATCAAATCAAATGGTATTTAAAGAATAGGGCATAGAATGCTTATGTTTATAAAATATGGCATTTTTCACATATAACTTAAGGAATAGGGCATTTTAAATTTTCACTCTTTTAAATTTAGTGTTAGATACAAAAAATATATAATTAAACATAAAATGTATATAGTTAAAAACAAAAACACATAATAAAGGGTTTTCGGAACTGATCTCTTCTAATTTTAAAGAAATTTTGTTCACATTAAACTAAAATAGAAATATTTTGGCCTTAATTAAGCCAATTTAATTAATTTAATTAGGGTTCTTAATTCAAACCTATTTCTATGAGTGTTGTCTAACCCTAGCCGCACTCAACTTTATTCTCACATTTCTCTCTCGCCTCACTCTATCCGCCACACCGTGGGCAGATAATCGAATTCTATGCCGGTGGACCCTCGATTCCTTAAGATCCGATGTCTTTCTCACTGGGGTCCTTGACGCTATCATTGTCCTCTTCAAAGCTATGTGGGTGCAACCCCTTTGTGCAAACCCTAGCCCAAACAAGAGTTTCTCCGTCTGCCACAGTGATCAAGAAGGAGGTGACCTCTGATTCTTCGGCGTCGACCCTTGATTCCTTGGAGTCCGATGCCTCTATGAGCGGTGTCCTCAACTTTATTCTCACTGTGAAAAATAGTGAAAATCAATAGTTGCTGAAACATAATTTTAATAAATTATAACCAAAATTAAGTGTTTATGACGAGATTACCCCGTCTTTCTCTCTGGTTTCCTTACTTTCACACTTTTTTTTTCCTGAAGCCCTAGTTCCTTTGCCATGCATCTACTGTTGCTATCTCTCATTCTCTCTCGCGCTGCTTTCCGACGATCCCCTCTCTCTTTGATGACTTCCAGAATTTTGAGGAGTTTCATATCTACTAGAATTACGATATGCAAATTTAGATCAAATTTGGAATGAATTCGTACCATCGGTTCCAAGATCTGTCGTGTCAAGACGCAAGTGATGCCTTTCTCTTATCTCATCAAGTGGTACGAAAAAAAAAAATTGTACCGTTCGTAACAGGAGGGCACAAAAAAATACTCCAAATAGGAGAATTCACCTCCGTTGCCGAACCAATTTGTACCGTTCATATCATGAATTTGGTTAGATTTTTCATATTTCGTGTTGATTTGCTCAAATATTTTGTAAGTGTATTTGTTGAAAAATGAATAAAAAGTTCATTCGAATTGTGTTAATCAATTATACTTGAATTTATTGGTATGAATTGAAGCCTTAAGATTGTTTTTTGTTTGACAAAAAATGCGCAATTTTTTAGACAAGTGGTACGAATGAGACTATCACACAATTCGTTCCAAGTGAGGCGACACAAACGTTGGATCAAATAGTAAGAATATGCAATTTCGCACCATTCGTCCCAAGTGTTAGCATAAAAGATATTGGCGTAAATTGTATGAAATGGTTCATTTGTGCCAATAATTGTGCGACAGAGCTTGACACAAATTGTGCAAATATGTCATTTTCGTACCATGAATCACAATATTTGGCACGACTATTTGGGACGAACGGTATGAATCGTACCCTTTTACACCATTCATCCTAAAATTTGACATGATATACCTTTTGACAAATGGTACGAACCGTACTCTTTCGTACCATTCGCCCCAATATATATTTCCCACGACATACCTTCGGGCGAATGGTGTGAATAGGTCCTTCCGTACTATTCGTCCTAATTTTGGCAGAGCATACCTTTGAACGAATGATGTGAATTGGTCATTTCGTACAATTCGTTCCAACACTTGGGTATCATTCGTCACGCGTGCTAACGCGGACATAAATTTGAAATAACACAAATTCAAAAATAACATTTTACTCATTTTTTACAGTAAATATACTGCAAAATACAAGTATAAATCTCACAAAATAACACAAAATAAAATGAAATCTCACAAAATTATCCGTCGGTACGCAGTCAACATATGACTTTGACATAATAACATTAAAAAATGTCTTATCTTCCTAGAGGCAATAAAGCAGAACTTCGTACACTTGGTATGAATGGTGGGAAATGAAAATTTTCATACCATTCGTTCCGCGCATATGTCTAAAGGTCCTCTACTGTTCCAAGAATAGATGGTACTAGAGGGTTGATTTGGACCATCCATTCCTCCGGTTGATACGACAAATATCGATATGGATGGAACATATTCATATGATATCATTCCACATTTTATTTGATGTAGATTTGCATATCATAACTCTCGTAGATCTAGAACTCTTTGTGGTCATATTTAATTAGATTATGTATAAAATGAGAATATTGACGGAGACGATGAAGAAAATCGGAGAAGATGCCGTCAGAGATAATAAGAAAGAGCAACTCATCGAAGAGAGAGAGAGAGAGAGAGAGAGAGAGAGATAGGCATAATAAATATTTTTCACCATTAACACCTCTTTGTATCTATTTGACCTTATTTATATTTATTACTTTAGTAAGAAAAAATATACATTACTTTTTATTTTAAATATACATAAAAGTATGAGTGGATTTTGAAAATAGCCACTTTAAAATAATAAAAATCAAAATTGTTCACTAAGATAAAAATTTAAAAATTGGCCACACTTATCATTTTACCCTTCATATAAAAAAACTTAAATATTATCCACGAATCCACAACCAAGTCGAATTAGCAACTAGCACTAATTTTAGTTGTGAATTCCAGCTTTAAAACTCGAATTCACAACGGAATAGCTTAGTGTTGGCTGTGAATTTAAGTCTTAAATTTTGAATTCACAACTAGATATAGTATTAGTCGTGAATTCAAGTTTTAAATCTTTAAAACACAACTAGAAATATTGTTAGTCGTGAATTCAAGGTTTAAACTCAAATTCACAATTAGCATTATTTCTAGTTGTGAATTCGAGCTTTAAAACTCGAATTCACAACTAACACTAGAAATTCAGTTGTGAATTCATCAAATTGGTTGTGAATTTTAGTTTTCTCAAATTCACAACCAAAACAATTAGTTGTGAATTCGAGCATTTAAACTCGAATTCACAACAACCACTAACGATTCAGTTGTGAATTCTAGTTTTAGTTGTGAATTCAAGAACATTAAGTTTTTAATTAATAAATATGGTTATGAATTCAAGAACATTAAATTGTGAATTCATAAATCTAGTCGTGAATTCAAGAACATTAAATTGTGTTGGGGATGAATCCAACAACTACGGATTACGACGTCGGGGTCGTCCGGTACGATGAACACTAGCAACCTGAAACACGAACAACGTTAGAGCCCTTCTTCGAGCACCGGTGGGGGTGTCGATGGAAAGGCCTCCGACGCTCAAGTCAGTAAACGATATTAAGAAAAATCGTATTGAAAGTAATTGAAAGTAAAAGAATGAGGGTCGTTGAGAAGCAATTGAGCAATGAACGAGGGTCGTTGGGTTGTCCCGGTTGATCTGGTCACCGGGAAACCTAAGGCTGGGAGCGTGGAGGCAGAATAATGCAAGTGGGTAGAGAAGGTGGAGAGAACGTGTTGGAGTGCGAATGATTGTCCCCGTCTATTGACCTAATTGGTCTTTATTTATACCGTGATGGCCTGACGGCTAGGGTTTTGCTGACACGTCTCCCTCAACCCTAGTTGTTTCTATATTTTTGGGGTCGATATCCCTGATTAGTTTCTGCCTTCTTCCCCAAGTCGGTACCCTCTCTAGGGTTTGGGTCGATGGGCCTTGATGACCTAGTGTACCGGCTGAATTAATTGGAATTATTTCAGTATTTTGAATTGGGCTACACGTTTGGGTCGTGAATATTTATTCAAATGGGCTATACGAAATTTGCCCACTACAAATTGTGAATTCATAAATCTGGTCGTGAATTGAAGAACATTAATCAATTATCCAAAATCTCTTTCTCTTTCAATCGATCAAATCTATCCAATAAAATTCACAAATCATCACTGGAAAAAAAATATAACAAAGTTATAAATATTATCAGTAGAAATAGTCTAAGCGAACATGGTGATGCTGCCGATTACATGGTCTTTCTCTACCGCCACACCTCACCAGTCAACCGATTTGAGTATATCTGTCATTCTCTTCAAGGAGGCGAATTTTTAAATTTTAATGTTATGGGTAAATTCGTAGTTTTGCATAAAACCCTAGCCAATTTTTAAAGTTTTTATTTGATAGGCTAATTGTTAAATTTACTATAAGAAAGTGGCTAATTTCATATATTAACTCTAAAATTATTTGTGTGATTACGAGTAAGTGTATATATAATAAAATGTATATAGAATTATAATAAACTTTGTTTTTAAAGTTAATGCCGTGAAAAACCATGAACTTTTGTCCGATTTCCAAACTTTCCATGAACTTTTTTTTTATCAAAAATTCCCTTAACTTAATCGTATGAACAATTTTTCCATGCTTTTTTACTCCGGTGAAGCTCCGAGCTTACATGGCAATTACGAGCTGACATGGCGTCGACATGGCGCCTACTATGATTGAAAAGTGACACATGGAAAATGAAACAAAAAAAAAACGGTTATGTCGTCCTCTGCCTCCCGTCGCCATACCGCCCTTCTCCACCACCGCACCTCTTTCTCCACCGCCCTCCTCCACCACCATTAACGGCAGAGCAACCATTTGCCCGCCCCTCCACTGCCTTCCCCAACCACCACATCAGATTCGCCGCCTTCTTCTTCTCCCAACAACCTCCGCAGATTCGCCGCACCCCTCCGCTGCCCTCCCCCCAAAAATTGGATCTGCCATCCTTTTCCCCCAAATTAGGGATTTATTGTATGGGTGTGCTCCTAAATTGAGAAATTGAGAAGAGAGATCGAGAGATGGATGTATAACTTTACGAATTTTGTTATTGAGAAATTGTGTGAGTGTGCTTTTGAATTGAGAAATTGAGAAGAGAGAGAGATCGAGAGATGGGAGTATCGTGGTATTGAGGGGCGGCAGCGAGTTTGCTTTGCTGGAGAAGAAGCTGTAACGGCGGCGCAGCCATCTGCCCACCCCTCCGCTGCCTTCCCCTACCACCACACCAGATCCGCCGCCTTCCTCTTCCCCCAACAACCCCCGCAGATTCGCCGGCCTCCTCCGCTGCCTTCCCCCAAAAATCGGATCTGCCATCCTCTTCCCCCAAATTAGGGATTTATTGTGTGGGTGTGCTCCTAAATTGAGAAGAGAGATCGAGAGATGGATGTATAACTTTACGAATTATGTCATTGAGAAATTGTGTGAGTGTGCTCCTGAATTGAGAAATTGAGAAAAGAGATAGATCGAGAGATGGGAGTATCATTGCGTCGAGAGGCGGCGGCGAGTTTGCTTCGTTGGAGAAGAAGCTGTAACGGCGGCGCAGCCATCTGCCCGCCCCTCCGCTGCCTTCCCCCACCACCACACCAGACCTGCCCCTCCAGCGAAAATCTGCACTCGTTTGCTTCGTTTGGACTCTGGCGAGTTTGCTTCATTTAGACTCCGGCGAAAATCTGCACTCCGGCGAGCTCGGCCACCACCTGAGAGAAAGAGAGAGAGGGGTTTGGATTCAAAACGACGTCGTTTTACTCCTAACTAAACGACGTCGTTTTGATTCACCGCCGGTGACGCCATGTCACTTTTCAGGTGGGGGTTTTTGAAAATCATGGAAAAATTATTCGAGTGTTTAAGTTCATGGAAAATTTGATAAAAAAAATAGTTCATGGAAAGTTTGGAAATCGCACCAAAGTTCATGGTTTTTCACGGCATTAACCCTTGTTTTTATAAATGGAGAAATTTCTAAAAATTAATATTTCCTCTTTTTCCACATTATGGACGGCACAAGTTTTAAAAAAAGTAGTGAATATTAGTAGATAATAGTGGATATTATAGTGAGTGGAGTTTGAGCCCCACAATAAAGGTACTTTTTTGATGAAAATATAAGGTTAAGAAAATAAAGTGTTATGTAGACCCTACAACTATAAATGGAAGTGGAAATGATATTGTTGACAGATCGAAATGACAAATGTGAAAACTACATTAAGCGCACCGCACTAGTGCAACACTAGTTCATAAAAAGCAAGTCGAAAACATATATTTCCTCTGTCCTTAAAATACTTCCTAAGAGGAAGGAGCACGAGTTTTAAAATAAAAAAAATGAAAATATAAAAAATAAAGATAAATAAGGTATTAAGCGTGATGAAAAAGTGAAAAATAAGGATACCTGACGTATTATTATCAGTGAGGCATTATTCAAAAATAAAAAAATAAATAAAATTTTTTGAAGTCGGTACAAAAAATACAGGAAATTATTTTGAAGATGGAGGTAGTATGGGAGAAGCATCGTAACCTAAAATACAAAGGCCAAATAATATAAGGAAACTGGAAACGCGTATATCTCACGATTTCACAAAGTAAGTCTTTAATTCCAGACTAAAAGAAAAAAAAAGGAAAAAAAAAAAAAAGGAATCATTCCGCAGCACAAAATATATTCAAGAGCAAAAACTTCTAGGAGTTGAAGAGATGATAAAGTACAAGGTAAGATGGATCTAGTGTTTCCTTTTTCCCCCTCTCTAAATCAGCTTTTTCTTTTGGAAATATCGTTTTAAGTGCCATATTTGGGCAAGTGAAACCAGAATGCACACTCCCAGTGACATCAAACTGTACCAAGCCACACGAGCATTCGTTTTTTCGCTTACAGTTCGCATCTCCGCTTCTCTGCGATCACAATTTGAAGACGAATCGGGATACCAACATAATAATTCTATAGGCTAATTGCATCTAAATACACGAACTTTCACTCAATTTTAATTTTGCAAATGAACTAAAAAATTCTGCCTCCAAATGCACAAACTTTCAATTATTCTGATTTTTCACAAGGTTGTCCAGTGAATTAATGTAGCTGAAGTGGCACCGACATTCAACTACATCGTTTAATACATCGACTATTTAAACCATGTAAGCTGTTTAGACGTCCACCTCAACATTAATTCGGAGGCAATTTGACAACCATATGAAAAGTCGAGACAATTGAAAATTCATGTATTTGATGAAAGTTTGTATATTTAGGCACAATTGCTCCTAATTTTAAAGAATGAAATCACGCATATAGATATATGTATACCTGTTTTTGAGATACAAAAGATTTTCATGGATGGCCTCAACTGCTCCTTCAAGCTTTCTTAGCTCAAGCTCAACACCCTAATAGAGAGGAGCAAAATACGTAAATCATTCTATAACCTTTAAGGCTCACATCTCATTCTGGGTTCCAGAAATTCGGCCGCTTATTTCTCTTTCAAACTACCATGAATTTGTTAACCACACATTTAACTACAAAACCTAGGGGAAGCCATCTTACAGAACCCAACATATAGATTTTATGAAAAAATGAATGACTAAACACACAAGTAGAAAGAAAAAAGGGATTACATATGGAAATTTTTTGGTTAAAAATATATTTTCTAGTTTCTACAATAGGAAGTCAGCATTCGGGTTTCCTAATGAATGTACAAATAAAGTAGCAAGCAAGGAATGCTTAAAGTTCTCACCTCAATTTTTTCTTTTCTTGCAACTGAATCCCAATCCTTTGCTGCAATACCTGTCTTCCAATCAATGTTGATACTTATATCGCCACCTCCTGCATTATGGCCTCCCCCCCAAAAGCAAGCCAGATAATTCCCACCCTCGGTAGTTGTAAATGCAAATTGGCCGTGTGTGACATTTTCCTGGTGGTGGAGGGAATTCCCATAAGGCGAAGTCACCTACAGTAGAAGCATAATCACATTAGTCAGATAGATATTGCAGCAAAGGTAGATGCTATTAATGTGTCGGGCAATCAGCTAGATTGATTGATAGAATCCTCCCATGTGACGGGGAGGAGAGTAAAACCAAAACAAAAGGATGTGAAACCTAATCAAGGACAAAAAACTACAACTGAGAATTGATCAAAGTGAAACAATTCATCTCTATAGTTTTCAGGTTTGTTGGCAGCTGGAATTTTGTGCACCTATCTATAACTGATAACAATGTATAATTAATCATATCCACCACTTATTGATTATATCTACCGGATATATTTTGAAGAGCAAATTCAAAATGAAATGAACGACTCATTATTACAATAGAAAACACACAAAAACAAAAAATGTAAAACACAAGAAAACAGTGAGATGCTTTCACCAGATGCCCCACAACAATTTAGAGATGTAGAAAGCAACATGAAGACAACGATGCATAATTATTACTTATCAGCCAACTACTCGGTGCCAGGCCTTCCTGAGCTAGAGATATGGGCCAACAATCTTTTCAATGTGCTTTCCCATTTTGGTCGGCATGATTAAGAATTTCCAGACTAATTAAAAATATGAAACTTTACTCAATAGAGAGAAAACCAAGAGATGTTACAAGTTCAAAAGGCACATAAATATGTGCAATACATGCATCATAATGACTACCCAAGCAACAACTTACTTTCCTCAATTTTAACTAATTTGTCTGTCAGTTAAAAGGATAACATACCATTTTAATCTGTGCAAACTATAGGTCTGGGCATCTTTGCAACACCATCCCTTCTGTTGTTTCAAATGCCTACCCGTGAATGAATTTAATACAAATAGAAGAACAGAGGACGCCAAGGTTTGCCCTCTGAATAGAGAGAGCTTACACTAAGTTCTTTTCTGCTCTGAACTGTCACTGCTTTAGTAAAACAATGACATATATGCATGCATTCTTCATTTAGGCAACCCATTAAATGTCAACAACAAGCAGATTCCTTAGCTTTTTCACTGATATATGAATTTCCTAAGGTTCATTTATTTTCTAAGTTTACACTGGAAGTTATACTCCCTCCGTCCTACAAAAACATGCGGCACTTTTGGTGGCACGGGTTTTAAGAAAATATTAGGTGGGTGTGTTGTGAGTGGAGAAGGGTTCCCACTTTATTGTGAGTGGAGTGGTGAACATGGGTGGTTTTTTTGTGCATGCATTGAGAAAGTAGGGATAAAAAATAAGGGTTTTGTGGTGGGGTAGTGTCCAAAGTGGAAAGTGAATGTTTTTATGAGACGTACCAAAATGACAAATTGCGCATGTTTTTTGTGGGACAGATGGAGTATATTCTAAGCTGACAGTATATGCAAGCCAACTACATCCAAGACCCACGTATTTTTGGTACCTGCCGTTTCTGGCATGTTTAACTCCAACAAATCAAACTTTACCTTTGGCTAAACAATAGCATGGTTATTAACTTCTAATAAAAACATGCTACAAGAAACAAAACATAAGCTTTAATTATATTTCCTGTTATTACTTCTGATGGAGACCTCAATTTTATCACGTTTCTCGATTATCAATATCAGGTTCAAAGGAAACTTAGTAGGATGGTGTAGTACAAGCAATGAGTAGCACTCACAGCTGATAAGGTATATATACATGAGGAAGGAAATAGTGAGATGTAGCTAGTTTCTATGTGTACCAACATAAATAAATGCATAATCATATTTCAGAATTTAGGTTAATTACTATTTCTCAATCTCAATCAACAACTCACAAATTAGGTGTAATTTCAGCCTTCAGCCATCGAATCACTAAATAGCAGTAGTACCTATAGTCCTGATTTGCTTTTATCTTCTGAGAATCACCTTATAATTTTATTTTTTACCCTAACATCGATAGGTTCAACTTATCTTCCATTGAAGCGAGCTTAATATCGAAATCAAGCTCGCATGTAGCAAAAGTAATTCCTGAAAACGAGTTAAGCACAAACAATGACATAGTAACCCTAACCTTAGCGGAAATGGTGGGGGTGGAGTGGACGTGGTCATCGGAAATGACAACGTAATCGGCCAAAACGACGACGTTGCTCTGGATTTCTTCGGAGACGCACTTTGTGCCAGAGGTCGGCAAACTCAACCATATGGCGTCGCTCCTCCGCAGAAGACACAGAAAAAGCAACAGCAACACCACGCCGACGTTGGCACCCGCCACCATCGCTGTTTCTATCTATCTCTAAGATTGGAATCTCAATCACAAAGCGGAAACTTTGAAGCTCGGAGGTTGTTTGGGATTCGGAATTTAGATCATGGACAGTCTGCCAGGTCACGGAGTCTAACCAACTCCTAAATTATTCGAAATTTGGTAGGGCTCAGCAAAGTTTCGGAAAATTTGAAGAAACCAACCCAACCTTCCATTAAAATGATTCAGCTAAATTCGGTTTGTTGGTTTTTCCAATTATTTTGAAAAAAAAAAGTTGTAAATTATGTTTAAATCAATCTATCCATCTATTACTCTCTCCTCTCTCCGTCTACAAAATAATCTCCTACTTGACCTTAAATATTTGTCCGTGAAATAAATTCATACTCTGCTTTTTGAACAATTATACCCTCTTTTATTTCCTACATTTACTACTCCCTCCGTCCCAATAAACTTGTCCCACTTTCCTTTTTGGGTTGTCCCAATAATCTTGTCTCATTTCCTTTTTTAGTAAAAATTAGGGGTCTCATTAAAAATTAATTAAACACATTTTAATTAACTTTGTTAATTAAATCCCTTTTATTTCCTACTATTCCTTATTCCCTACTGCACTCGTCTCTCTCTTTCTCTCTCTATCAGCCGCCTCGTTTCCATCCTCCAGAAAACCCTAAAATCGTCAGCCCCATTCGACCGGCGCCGCCACCACTTCCCCCCTCTGTTGGTGGCCGGTGCTCGTCGACTATTGTTGGGCGACGTATTGCATATATTCGGCACGTACAGGGCTCTCTCTCTCCACTGGTCGCCTCTTCGCGTTTCTCCCGGAAATCCCAAAGTCGCCGGTCCAAATCGACCGCCGCCGCCTCCGCTTCAGTCAATTTCTGTATCCCCTTGGTTCGTCGGCTCCAAATTTCTGGTGTTCGTTGGTTGCTGTGAAACCCCTAAAATTTCACAGATCTAAGACGAGCGGCCGCCGATCTCGACCACCGCCGTGATGAACAACCCATGGGAGGGTTACTTGAGCGGCACGTACATTCCAGATACGGAGGAGGATTTCTCAAACTGGGGTTCACCTCCAAAGGTGTATTTCCCTTTCTCGGCGACGTTTTCGGAGGAAGAAAGAGAGTCTGACATGGTGGAGGAGATTGAAGCCGTGTGTTCGCCGGTCAAAACCCTAGCTTCGCCGAAATCCAGGTGGTCTTTGTTTAGGCGTCCTACCCCCTTGAAATATTATTAAATGCTGAGCTCTCTTACTATGGAGACTTTAATTTCATATCCTGATGATGTTTCCCTCGTTTGTGAGGAAAATTGGGACGACGTTGTTCGTTATTGTGGTCCAGAGGCCCCTGTGAGGAAGCCTGCGTACTCTCCTGCAATGTTGGTCTTCTTGAATGGCCTGCTCCCTTTTCCAGAATATTGGGTGAGATCCTCCAATTTTACATGCCTCTCTGTATATGTTGATTGGTATAGGCTCTGTGTGGCCTCTGTTTTTGCACTATCCCCTGTATATGTTGATTGGTATAGGCTCTGTGTGGCCTCTGTTTTTGAACTGTTTCCTGAATATGTTGATTGGTATAGGCTCTGTGTGGCCTCTGTTTTTGAACTATAACCTGTATATGTGTTGGGTGATGGTTAGCAAGTTTGAGATGATGAAACTATGCTCATGAATTGTTTTAAGTTAAAAACTCTATGATGAACTAGAAGCCACTGAGATGTTCGATTTACAGCCCCTAATGTGCGTACATATGTTGGTGTGTGCCCTATATGCATACATATGATGGTGTGTGCTCATGTGTAGCTTTAATTAAGCTTACATATGCTGGTGTGTGCCTGCCTCCCTGTTTTTGCTATTTCTCTTGGCTGGTACATATTCTGTAAATGGGAAAATGCCTATTTTCCCATCAAAAAGCACAGTCCCATCTTCTGCAATCAAGGGCCTACACATAGCGCACATGAACATCACTTTCGTTATGAACTTCTTTGACTTGCAAGTCCTGTGTGGTTCGGCCTCTCCGGGTGTCAAATAAAATCGGTGATTTGCTTTGGTTATGTAAAACCATTTCTCATCAATATGCACCGTGTTGTGCATACTCTTGAATTGAAGCACCTTGAGTATTCTATCATACTCGATTGCTTCAAGAGAAAACTTTAGACGTAGCAACTTGTTAGGGGCTGTTAAGTCGGGTTTTATCGCACTAGTATGAGCCCTGATCAAACCCTTGCTAATCCATCGCCCAACTGTGCTCTTGCTGCAATTTATTCCACTTGCTAGCCTCTGAATGGTTGATCTTTTGCTTAGCTCCAATGTTGAAATTAATTGAAGATCTATTTCAACTCTCTTGCGTCGTAGTTTGTTGATTTTGCCACTGATTGAATGCATATGCTGACCTTGATTCTGTTGTTTTTTTGCAGCAGTCCATAGTCGCGTCACCGTCCGACGGAAAACGCCGAACTTGACAGCAGCAGCCTGAATTCTGCCCCGTTTTGGCTTTCCACCTTGGCTGTCTTCAAGAACAAACTGCACGATCGAGTTTCTATCGCCTGTTGATAGATCTTTTCGCCCCATTTTTTCTGTTTTTGAATGGTTTATTGTGGCAAAAAGTAGTCTGCCACAATTTCACAGTTTTTGAAGTGTAATAGCCTTGTGTAGTGAATGACAGATTTTATAGAACTTGGCAGTGAATTTTGGTGGGAATTTTGAAAGCTGTGAATTAAATGAAAAAGTTCCAGATTTTTGCTCTACTTTTCCCTCTTCTTTTTTCATTTCAGATTTTTGCTCTAATTTTGAAGTGTAATGCCTTGAATTCTGCCAGCCTATTAAATTTGAAGGGATCAAATTCTGCCGCCTTGAATTTTGCCGCCCTTTTAATTTAATGAAAAGTCAGTCAACCTTATTTGAGTTAAACATAAGAATAATTAAGATTTACTTACTTTTTGTTAAATATGTGGGACCTCTTACTTTACAACACTAATTCAACACTCCTTAATCTCCGTGTCCAAAAGAAATGGGACAAGTTTATTGGGACGGATGGAGTATCTTTTACCATTTATGGGCCCACCCACAACATCTTTATCACATTTATATTCTATATTTACTTATCTTTATCACTCATGGGCCCAACCCACAATATATTTATCACTTTTAGAGCATCTACTATGCTGGGTTTTTTCTCAGGTAGTTGATGTGCTGGCATGGGTAGCACCATAAGAAAAAGCAATAAAATGAGATAGCAAAAGTTTTGAAGAAGTAATTTTACTACCCGGGTAGTAGCAGCAATGGTGGGTTCCACCAAGGTTCCACCAAGTATTTTAAACTAATTTCTATTTTTTGTTGTGGTTCCCAACTACTTAAATCATTTTTTATATATATAATGGTAAATATAATAATAATAATAGTGGGGTTCATGAATAGTTAAATATGAGGTAATAGCACAATGAAAAAAATATGAGTGAGTAGAAAAATGAGGTAGTTGTTGAGATGTCACACATGTGGCACTACTATGAGGTAGCACCACAGTGGATGGTCTTATATTCTATATTTACTACTCTTTATCACTCTTGGGTCCATCCCATAACACCTTTTTTCACTTTTGGTCAATTACCATTTTATTTCACCCACAACACTTTTATCACTTTTTTTAGTTTTCGTGTCAAACATCAAATGTGAGTTTATTTTGTGGACGGATGGAGTATTAAATAGATTACATTTTTGAGAGCCCATAGGAATTATCTTTCATACGTGGCGCTCTCAAAAGTCCCCATTTTATGCTCTCAAACGTTGTAAATTATGTTTAAATTTTTTTCTAATCGAACCGGCAAAAAAAAGGTGAAATGCATATTAGCCTAAAAAATAAGTACACGGACTTATAAAGCCATGGTTATAATAGTATAACAAAAATAGCCATTTTTTATGAAAAGACTATTACACCCTTAATGCGTCCCACAAGATAGAAAATATACTTTAATTTAATTCAAAGAATTAAAGACACAAATCAAACAAAAAGAAAAAATCGTGTTCCACAAATCTGAAACTCCTCTCATATCACTTCATCTTCTTACTTTCTCATCCTAAGCCCATTTTTTTTTCTTTCAAAATTATCACCGCTTGACGCTCTCACGTCCGCTCAGCGTCGCCGCCTACCTAAAGCTCGTTTCGCCCACCGCCGTTCATAGCCTTGCTTAGACTATCTTTATCAACAACCTACATCAACCCAACTTTTTAATAAAAAAATTATTTCTCTATCTTCCACATACACAATCTATAATTCAACAACCTTTATCTTTTATCAATGACCCATTTCAACCTTTACCAACCCAACTTTTTAATAAAAAATTATTTTCTCTCTCTTCCACATATACAAATATGGTTTACTAAAGTAGGATATAAAATGGTTTAGAAAATTAAGAAAACAATCATTAGTTAAATAATGATATTTGTGCCACATGGCAGCTCAAGAGTAAAGGTTATTCCAAGTTGGTCTGCAATTAATTTTACAATCGATTGTTGATCAATTTAAATTTTAACATTTTTTTTAATTTACTTATTTTGTCTTGTAGTGATGACCCTCAACAACCGGTCATTGATAAAAGTGGTCTTAAGCCCAAAATCAAACTCTCTCGCTCTCTTGTCGTGACCATCATTGCCTGCTAGCTACCACCGAACGGCTGCCTCGAAATTGATAAAGGAATTATTTTCTAATCAAGTTCGCCCTCCGCACACCAAATAATTTCAATTCAAATAGAGAACTTAACTATAAAAACTTAGAACTAAGACAAGCCTAAATTAATTTTTAAATTTGGCTCTTTATTTTCTATCTAATTCCAAAATGCATTAATTCATATGCGTGGATCAAGCTCGACTACGATGACACATTTTCTAGCTTCGAGAAGCTTTTACGTGAGATTTCCATAACTCGGATCATTCTCAACTCTCGAGGATGGTATCGGTGTGTTTTATACCCGGACCAGGAGGGGTTTTTTAGTAACTGTAATACCTTAATCATCAATGCAAACGGCCATTATTTTCTTTTGTTTGTGATGAAGAGTTGTATCTATCGCTTATAATCCCAATGTATGAACTTGTGTCAATTGTAATAATCTCTGCTATGTAATTAGCAAGAAAAATGGTGTTAATGAAAGATAAATTACATCATTACAAGTTGATGGCAGACCATTCAAAGAATTATTACTCTTTGAAAATTGATGGATATGCCATTGAAGGAATAATATTTTATTGGAGAATTAGTGCTTTTGTTTCGTAAGAATTCATTTATACTTGTGCATATAACTGCTTAATTAATTTCAATTTCAGTGGTTACGCACTGGTGTTCTTTAAATCAGTAATTATATAATTAAGGTTTTCAATTGATCATTATTATTGTTTTTAGGGATAAGGTACAAATCCACCCTTGAAGTGGAGGCCCCAGAGCGTATACTCATTCTCGACCTTGGCCCAAATACACCACTAGAGTCCATAAAAGGTGCATTTAAACCCAACAAATTAACGACAATTTCTTGTCGTTAACTTGCTGGGTTTAAATACACCCCCAGAGTCTATAAAAAGGGTGCATTTAAACCCAGCAAGTTAACAACTTGGGTCAAGGTCAAGATTGAGGGGGTATACGCTATATTCTTTAGCAAAGGATGAAATTCAGCGGCATGGCCATCTCCAGCCAACGAAGGCGCGTCGAACAGACTCCAGGGGCGCCAATTTCGCCTAAACTGTAACACCCCGTACTTTTTCTTATTAGCAATAGTGTCGAGAGACTACTGAGAGTATTGCGATATTGATATATTAGATTTTTGATTATTTTAGATGAGACGGAGTTTCTATATAGATGGAGATATGAGTCTGTTAAAAGCTGATGATGAAACTAGAAAGTGAACAGCTTTGAGAGACCGAGTTGAGATAGAGATGCTGATTGAATTGAGAAGAGATTATATTTTATTTCCGATGACGGGTACATAGCTATATGCGAGACTAATTGTCCTATTATGTTAGTAGGAACATTTGGTTAGAAATAGAGTTAAGGAAAAATGAGTGAGAATCCCTATAAAGAAGAGTCGATTTGAGAGATGATCTGTTTGACGATGAATGTGGATTGTCTTGATGTGACATTATCTTAGACTATTTGTTTGACTGATTATGTGACTAATTGTTACGTGTGTATTTATGATTGAGTGATTATGATTTTCTTAAGAATGATAGCACGTGAGATTTATTTTGAGATTTTTTAACGAACAAGATTTATTTTTAATCGGGAAGTAGTAAAGTATCTATATATTCTAACAGTATTTCTCAAGATTTATTTTCCTGAGATGATGTGAAGTTGATTGAGTGAGTGCACTAATTATTAGTGTTATTATTTTTATTTTGGCCATATAAGTGTATAGAGTATAGTTTTTATTTTTGAGTGATATTACATGATTTAATTTCGCTACACACATTGCCACTCTCACAACCATTATTTTAATATTTACACCATGTGACTAATTTATCAAGTGGGCAAGTGGATTAGAAGGCATTAAATGAAGCACTAATTATGCTAGAGGATTAGGGGACATGTATTTGTCTTAAGCAAAAACAAAAATTTCTCTCACTCCCTCATTTCCCCTCACTCACGCCACTCACCCTCACTCACTCATTTCTCTCTTTCTCCTCCATTGATCACCATTAGAGAAACCTTCAAGCTTCCTAAATCACTTCTATGTTAGTATCCTCCATTAAATCAAGCCCTAAAACACCTTATACACTTGAATCAAGAGATCTTGGAAGAATTAGAACTTGGATTCTAGAGTGAAGAAATTCTACTTCTCTCAAAATCCTTGAGCAAGTGTTAGATATCTCTAGATCTAATCATATTTGATTTATATATGTGTATATATGCATGATTGAAGCAAGAAAACACCCCTCTCTTTCTTCCTTAAAATTTTTGAAAATTTGGGGTCTTCCCCTTCAAAAAAAATTCTCTTCCTTTTCTTAAATTGGAGTGAGATTTATGCTTATTGATGTATTTCAAGATGATTCCTATGCGTATTGAGAAGCTTTGACATGAGGTATGAATTTTCACTTAGGTTAGTTTGTCTAAAATTTGGGAGTTCTTGAGTCTATGGATTGAATGATAAATTGATGATGAGTATAAGCTTATGAGATGACTAATATGATAATTGATGGAGTAGATTGATGATTTGAAGTGGATTGTTAATTTTGATGAAAGTTAGTTTGATGAAAATTAGGTATATGTGTCTCTATGCTTTAAATTGCTAATTGATGGTTCATATATGTGATTAAGTAACCTAAATTGATAGATCTAAGGTTGGATTAATGATTTAGTCATGCTTATAGATTTTCAAAAAGTTTAGTTTAACAAAAATTAGGATTTTCATGTCTATGTGTTATCTATGTGTATTGACTTAGGATAAATGAGATTGAACATGCTAATAGTGTTTATTGATGATTAAGTTGGTTAATTGTTGCCTATGTGAGAATTTACTTAAGTTTAGTTTGCATGAATAAGAGGAGTCTTTCCTATTGTGTAGAGTTATGAGATAGATGTGATTATATATGGCTATTTGAGAAGTATTTGAGTATGAATATGTGATAAGAGATGAAACTGATCATTCCTTAAATTATTGGTTGAGAACCAAGTATGATGTTGAAAAAGGAAAGTTGAGTTTGATTTTTCTTGAGTCGATTGATCATGTATTTATGTTCTTGGCTGTTATAAGAGCTTAATTTAAATCTTTGAGAATTTTTCATCAAAGAAGTCCGAAGTTTAGGTAATTGCTTTTATGTTCAAGTTTGGAGTTAATTTGAGACCTTTCTAAAGCCAACTGACCTACTATTTTCGACGGGTTTTTGTTACCTAAAAATTAGGGGTGGGAAGATCGGGTATCGGGTACCCGACTACCCGACCCGAAAAAATCGGGTATAGGGTACCCGATACCCGAAAAATTAGGGTATCGGGTCGGGTTCGGGTATTAGGGTGGTCTAAAAATCGGGTATCGGGTATACCCGATCGGGTATCGGGTATACCCGAATACCCGAATTTTTTATTATTATATATATATTTTATTTAATCAATTATATTATTTAAAGTTAATTAACTATTCAACTCTCTCTCTTCTCTAACATCTGTATTGAGTCCATCCACCGACTCAAATTCAAGATTCTCAATTCTCTCTCTTTCAATCCCTCTGGAGTCGCCCCTGTACTCCCGCCGTCCCTCGCCCGCCCGCCCCTCGCCCGCCCGACCTTGCGGCGCCCCTCGCCCGCCCGTCTCATCGGCCGTCGCCAGTGGGAAGCTCGCTCCCAGTCCCACCGCGACCCTCGCCCAGTCGCTCCGCCTCCGAGCTCCGACGACAGGTGAGCGGCGCCCCTCGCCGCCCGTCATCGCCCAGAGCCAATCGCCAGTGAGCGGCGACCCAGCGGCGCCCCTCGCCGCCCGTCTTCTTCTTCTTCCTCTTCTTCTTCTTCTTCTTCTTTTTTTTTTTTTTAAATACAGATCTGTATGTCAGTATGTGTTATCGAATTTGGTCTGATTTGGTATATGAATTTGGTCTGATTTGGTTTATGAATTTCAACTGATTTGGTGTATGAATTTCAACTGATTTGGTGTTATCGAATTTTTTCGACTGAATTTCAATTTGCTGCTGCTGCTGCTGGTGCTATCGGGTATTTCGGGTACCCTAATACCCGAGTCGGGTATCCGATTCGGGTATTCGGGTACCCGATTTCAGAATCGGGTTCGGGATCGGGTGGAGGTTTTGGTCAATTTTCGGGTTCGGGTACCCGATTTTTTCGGGTAGGGTACCCGAACCCGACCCGATTCCCAGCCCTACTAAAAATATTGAAAAATTTATAGTGAGTATATATGAAGATCTTGAATACACTCATAAAAGTTTAAGTCATTTGGACGTCATTTGCTATTTTTCCAAAATATAAAACTCCAACTACAACTTTCTACTGAAAATTTCTAAGAACAGACAATAGATCCACCCTTTTCAGTAGCTTTCCATAAAGTTTTACCTTCCAAAGTTTTATGGTAAAGAGATTATTGTGTTATCTAGCCACCCACCAAATTTCAAGCCATTTCAGAAATGTTTACTATTTTTCAAAAATCAAAACTTTCAGTTGCACAAAACTGCCGGATATGGTAGACTGTAGGAGAACAGCCATATCTCTTAAACCACTTGGATTTTTTCAACATACTTTTTTTTAAATGAAACTAAACTCAAAGAGGTTTCCGTTGATATGAGTCTCGAACCCAGAAGAGGTCCGAGGTGAAACGGATTAAGATTTTTGGTTTAAGACAATGCAGAATAGTATTTGAATGTGATAACTTATATATGTGATTCTATGTGCCTTATGTGTCTATGTGTGCCTATGTGCTTGATTGCTTTTAATCTAGCCCTATTTAAGTGTTAAGTCGAGAGTAGGATTTGTGATTTCTTAAGATATATGTATATACTTAGGAAATTTGAAATGAGAGTGACGGGATATCTTGAGGTAGGATTGAAGTCTTTAGTAAGCGGGTTGCTAATTGAGGTTTATTTTATCTCATGAACCTTCTATGCGGATGATGATATTTGAAGACACAAGCAGAGGAAAGAAGTAAGTTGTCTCCACTTTGACGAGAGCTTGAGCTAAAGTCTTCACGTGGGCATTACTTTCACTACCACTATTATGTGGGAATTATTTTGAGTATACATATTATACGAGCTTTCTGAATCGAAGAAGAGAATCACAAAGCCAAAATCAGTCCACTACTAATTACATATATTCTCTTAGAACCTTAGGCATATATTGTTTATCCAAAGCCTAAGTCACTGATTACAGAGAACCTGTTCTCTGTGATCTAGTTGGTAGTTTTCGAACCTCCTTTCAACTGAGCGAAAAGAGTGTTTGAAGTTATGCGGAGTTCAGACCAGTGTTCTGACTCAAGAGAAATCTTAGTGCCCAGTGTGTGCTAAGTGTGTTTGAGAAATCCAACCTAGTGTGTTGGTACTGAAACGTGTGGTTTCGGTTGTTTCGGTTTGTTGTGCACCCATAAGCACAAGCCCTGAGTACTTGTCAGTGTGATCAACTGACCGTGGATATAGGAATTAAATTTCGAACCACGTAAAAATCCCTTTGTCGTTTATCGCTTTCTGTTAGGTCCAGAGGGTCTCGAATAGGTGTATGGGGGGAATACACCTATAGGCTATTTTCGATCTTTACAAGAGATCAAAACGAAACTTCAAACACAAACTCAAATAACCTGTTTACTGAAAAGAGTTTTGACCAAAATAGCGTTGACGACTGATACCGAATACTCTTCAGTAAGGAGTTATCAGTTAAGTCCAAAGACCTTAACTGATTCACGTAAAACTTCAGTCGAGTTTGATAAAAAGAGATGTTATGAATCTTACTGACTATCTGCAGATAGATTAGTTAGACTAATAACACACGCAGCGAAAAACTTTTATTTCGCAATAGCCTGTGAGTTAAGCACATTGTCAGTCTTTAGATTTCTCTTTGCAATTAATCAGTTTTCAGTTTACGAAGAGAAGAACACAAGTAAAAAGGTAAATACTGAAAGCTGTAAATAACACAGAGATTTTTACGTGGTTCGGAAAAAACTTCTTACATCCACGGTTGGTTGATCAGACCAACAACTTCACTGGGCAAGTGCTTACGGGTGCACTGCAAACCTGAACATGTGCTTACGGGTGCACACAACCGAAACAACTGAAGATCCAATCTTCAGTACCAACATTCCTTGTTAGATTTCTCACTCCTAGCACGCCGTGGGCACTAGGATCTTACGGAGACAGAACACCTTTCTAAACTCCTTAGCAACACAAACACTCGATTCAGTTGGTTGAAGGGAGGTTTGAAAACTTGCCAACTAAACTTCAAAGAACAAGTTCTTGCAGTTAGTTTGACCTAGGCTTTGGATAAACAAGGTTTGCCTAAGGTCTAAGAGAATATATGTAATCAGCAATGACTGATTTTTGGCTTTGGAATTCTCTTCTTCGATTCAAACTTTGGAGAGTCTGGGCTTTAGCTGAGAAACAATTTTAGCAGCGTTTCAGCTTATGTCGTTGAATCGGGGACGATTGAAGTGATCCTTGAGCGCTATTTATAGGAGAAGTCTTGAATAGATTCGTTGGCGGAGAAGGTCTTCAAGATTTCTTCCGTTAGAGAGTAATTTGAACTTGGGCTGAGGCTTCAATCTTCGAGGTTCCTTGTTTGGTGAGAACGGCTATGTTGAAAAGCAGGAGATGCGGCATCTCTGAAAAGGTAATCACCAAAGAAGAATGACCTCTGCAGAGAAAGGACGATCCTGAGATCTCTGCATTTAATGCGGCTGTCCTTCTGGAGTGCGTGGCTTCCTTTGAACGTTGGAGGTTCAGTCCGAGGAAGAATATTTAACTGATACTTGACTTTAGTATCAGTCCGCTGATTCCACGTGGCTCGCATTAAGTAATCAGTCAAAAACTGATTCTTCGACTGATGCTTCAGTCGGCAACTTCAGTCTTCAGTCTTCAGTCCTTCGTTCTTCAGTCTTCAGTCTTCAGAACAACAACTAAACTAGGAAAAGTGCTCTAACACTTGAGTTCAACCAGTCCTAGTCTATTGCAAAAGAAACCTATTGATTTTGGTATCATCAAAACAAGGATTATGATATTTCATTAAGTTCCCAACACTTTCAATCTTTACTTTCTTATTTGTGAGCAAGCACTTTTCAACTGAAACTGATTAAGTGCAAAGTGAAACTAAGATCTTGACAACGTGCTTAATCACAAACGACTTTTTCGAAAGAAAAGTTTTACGCTGCCAAGTGTTATTTGTCTGACTGATTTATCTTTATGATATTCAGGAGGATTCATAACACTTCTCTGTTTTACAAACTAGACTGAAGCCTTACGTATATCAGTTAAAGTCTTGGACTTAACTAGTATCTCTTTACTGAAGAGAGATTCAGTATCAGTCTTCAACCAAAGTCTTTCTTAACTCTTATACTGTTAAAAGGTTGAGTTGGTTTGTTGTTTTCGAAAAATAGCCTATAGGTGTATTCCAGATTTATGCTTAATTGTTCTAATTTTAGGGGTTTGCATGTGCATATTTTAAGTTAAATCTTCTGGAAATTGGTGTGTTTTATGGTTTGTTTTATGCTTTGCAGGAGATTTAGGTTTTATAGATGGAAGAGTGTAATTTTGGAGATTTTGAATGAGAAATGTGTTTCTGGCGCACTCTGATGTTCAGAGCTGAAAAGCCCGCGCCAGAGCTGAAAAGCCCGTGTTCAGAGTGGAAAAGCCCGCGCGCAGAGCAGAGCAGAGAGGCTCGCCAGAGCAGAGCACAAATACCAAAGAAGAGCTGACTTGTAGAGTCAGAGCTGACATCTCCAGAGCTGAACTTCCCTAGCAGAGCTGAAATCTCCAGAGCAGAACAAACTTGTCAGAGCAGAGCTAAAACATCATAGCTAAACTCGACAGAGCTGACTTACGCGCTAGAGTAAACCACGTAACAGAGCAGAGCTAAAAGAGTGACAGAGTCAACGTATGCAGAGCTGAACTTTGCAGAGCTGACTTTTAGCTCTGCCTTTTTCAGAGCTCGCTAATGCCAGAGCCGAACTTTTAGCTCTACACTATACTTTCCAGAGCCGAGTTTCCAGAGTTAGCCGATTTTTCGCCAGAGTTGAGATGATTTGCAGAGCACGCTGCCAGCTGGACTTACCTTCACTGTTACGATTCTATTTCCTTAAGAGTCCAGTTTTACAAGGCGAGTTTGAGTTTGATGACGATAAGGATTGAATTGAAGTCTATAAAAGGAGGCTTAAACGTGAACGAAGAGATCATCTTTTGCCTCCGGCACTTAGTTAGAATATCAATCCCTTTGCCATAATCTTTAGTTTCCGCTAGGCAGCCAAAGACTTAGGTTTACATGCTTTCTTAGTCTTAGTTTCGAATTTTTGTCTAGTTAGTTTATTATAGTTCTTTGAATTCATGTTTTAGTTAGTTCTTCGTTTAGAGTTGTAATTACGTGTTGTTTGTACTTTTCCTCCCGCCGGTTCGTTTCCCTTCGATAGCCTACAAACAACATTACTTCGCATCTAGGCTCCAATTTCTTTGCCTCTTTGTCAAGCACGTATGCAGGACAACCCCATACCTTTATATGATGCAAGCTGGGCTTTCGCCTTGACCATAATTCGGTAGGAGTCTTAGGCACAGACTTGGACGATACTAGATTCAGCAAGTAAGCCGCTGTTTCCAAGGCATATCCCCAAAATGAAATAGGCAACGATGCATAACTCATCATTGATCGTACCATTTCCAAAAGATTTCTATTTCTTCTCTTCGCTACACCATTCTGTTGGGGAGTGCCCGGTGCAGTCAATTGGGATGTAATCCCAGAATTTGACAGGTATTGCTTAAACTCGTTTCTGAGGTATTCGCCACTGCGATCAGACCGCAATGACTTGATAAATTTATTCAATCTCTTCTCCACTACCGCCTTGAATTCTTTGAATTTCTCAAAGCATTCAGACTTGTGTTGAAGTAAGTAAATATACCCATATCTTGAGTAATCGTCAATGAAAGTGACGAAATACTCATACCCTCCACGAGCTTTTGTGGACATCAGTCCACACAAGTCAGAATGAATCAATTCCAACACATGCGAGGCCCTATTCCCCTTTGCCTTAAAAGGCCTTGCCGTCATCTTTCCTTCTATTCAGGATTCGCAGGTTCTAAATGGAATAGCTTGAAAGTCTTTCAAAATTCCATTTGACACAAGCCTTTAGATCCTATTTAGATTGATGTAGGTGCCATGCATGTGTATATTGTTCATGAGAAAAGTATTTCCTTTTATTTGGATTTGGACAGATTTGTGATGTAGATGCAACATGGACAAAATTATTAATTGGACATGTCATAGTATAGAGAGAATTATTCAAAATTCCGGAGCAAATAGTCATGTTATTTTTCATGATAGAGACACCTCTATTAAAAGTAACAGAATATCCATCCAAAAACAATTTTGAAACAGAAATTATGTTCCACCGAAACTCCGGCACATATAAAATATCTCTCAAAACTAAAAAGTCATCACTAAAACATAAAGATAAATCTCCAATAGCAATAGCTGCGACCTTCGACGCATTGACCATGGAGATGGTGATCTCATCACTTCCCAGCTCCCTTGTCGGCTTGAAGCCCTGCAAGGTGTAACAAACATGATCAGTTGCCCCCGTATCCGCTACCCAAGAATGAGTAGAAAACGAAGCTAAACATGTCTCAGTTACTAGAACTTGTGACGTACCTTGTCCCTTTGCCTTGAGCACTGGACAATCTTTTTTCCAGTGCCCAGTCTTGCCGCACTTGAAGCACTTTCCCTTTCCCGTAGGCTTCTTCACGCCGCCGGTAGGGCCGCCCGCTTTGCCACTCCCACTAGCTTCCTTGCCTCCCTTGCCCTTCGGACCTTTCCACTTCTTTTTCCCGCCTTTCGACGAAGAAGCAGATCTCTTGGCAGCGACAAGTACTTCTTTCCTATTGCCCAAGACTCCCTCTGCCGTAACTAGAGCATTCAATAACTCGTTAAGAGTATAATTGAACTTGCTCATAATGGCATTGAGACGAAAGTTCTCAAAAGACTTGGGGAGAGAGTTCAGGATGATATCGACTTTGGCTTCTCCTTCAATACCTCCTCCGAGTAACTCGAGCCTCTAAAAAAGATTTATCATGTGCATGACATGCTCGTGAACAGAACTGCCATCGCTCATCTTACATGCTAAGATTTCTCTCATTATGTTAAAGCGAGCAGATCTCTCGGACTCCCCATAAACCTCAGAGAGGTTCAACATGATGTCAGCCGCGTCATTCATGACATGATGCTGGAGTTGCAAAGTTTGTGACATAGTCATCATAATATAGCACTTGGCCATATTATTTGACTTGTGCCACCTTTTATGCGCCTCTCGTTCTGCATCAGTCGACTCATCAATAAGGGCCGCGGGACGTGGAGTAGTAAGCACAAAACTGTGCTCCTCAGCGTCAAGAATATACATAATGTGGCGTTTCCATTCAGTATAGTTTGGACCGGTGAAAGGATTGTTTGCAAGAATAGAGATGATTGGAGACATAGACATATCTGAAAGTAAACAATTTAAACATGTAAGAACATGAAGCACATAATTCGTAACAATAATATTGTAACCTTTTGATAAAACAATATTAATGAAACCTCCAACTGCCCAAGGAATCTCACGAGTAAGCCACGATCGTGTGGACGTTTACACATGAACCTCTCAACCAGACTATTTACCTAGTTGTTTAGTTTCCATCCATGTCAACTTAACCTTTTGACAAAGGAAATTAATAGTTAGACCTTAACTAGACCATATAATATTCAAGAAGGGACTCCGATGGGGAGTTGTACATTGTACTTGAAATGATATCTAAGCAGCGACCACAATTTAACCTCAATAATTAAATTCTCAAAATTAGCATACTCACAAGGACCATACCGCTTTTAATTTAACCTCTTCGTTATCTTATTTAAAATCCATCCTCTAAAGTACTTATGAAAATCATACGAGTAAGCCACGATCGTGTGGACGTTTACCGCATAACTCCCACTACTTAAATGGATTTAAATATTTTTAATAGAAATCTCAACTTAACAAACTTGTGAAATCGAACATGAAGTAAGCCACAATCGTGTGGACGTTTACTCACATCCTCAATCACTTTGTCTTGAGACCGCTTGTGGAGGTCTACATAATTTTAAGAATAAAAATTATTAAATAATAACCACAATCTAACTTTGAAATTAAATTCTCGAATTTGACATACACACTAGGACCATGCCGCATTCAATTTAATTTCTTAGTTATCTTATTTAATTCCATCCTCTAAAGTACTTGTGAAAAATTATACGAGTAAGCCACGATCGTGTGGACGTTTACCGCATAACTCCCACTACTTAAATGGATTTAAATATTTTTAATAGAAATCTCAACTTGACAAACTTGTGAAATCAAACATGAAGTAAGCCATGATCGTGTGGACGTTTACTCACATTATCAATCACTTTGTCTTGAGACCGTTTGTGGAAATTTAAATAATTTTTAATCATCTATAAAATTATTAATACAACTTAGTCTTTTTTTTCTTTCAAAAGGTTTGATCATGCTCAAACACATAATCCTAAACATGCTCTTCCAGAACGCAACACGTAAAACATGCTCACAGAATTCTAAAACATGCTTAAGAAAATGATAAACCTAGCATGCTTGTCCAAGCGCAGTTAATAAATACATATTAACAAGCAAAGACAAAGACAACAGGTAAAGAGCAAAAAAGATTAACACCACGACATGCAAAGAACAGAATAAAAGGATAAAGTTCTTTGTGACCCATTCGTGGAATCCCAAAACTAATCTATTACATCTAAAATGTAAAACTCGGCCTGAACAACTCCATCAGGCCCGTGTTGGAAATTAGGATTTGAGCCCCCTAGGGTTTCTCGAAACTCGCGCCACCTAGGGTTTCTATTAAGTCACCGAGAACTTGATTCTTCACTTAAGTCAGAGAGAAGAATACATCTCACATGCGGTCCTATCAATACGTTATGACGTACCAATATAGACAAGTAGTCAAGACAAACTACTTCCATCTATACTGCAGCCTAAACCAATGACTCGTCCTAAAGTCATTTCGGCTGTGATCATTTTATATTTCTTAAGGTTATTCCAATTATATGGTCTTCTGTGATCTACAACACACCATATAATCTACTTATAAAGAGATAAGGAACATACATATGCAATCATGAACACAATCAGATAGGAGATTAAACAGTGAACATAGGAATCATTGTATACAAGCATAAAACGTTCTTGCTTTCAGTATACAAATCCAACACACTAACACTTCGGCCATTGTGCTCCCCACCGCAGTCAGGAATTACAATCTAAAGCCGAATGATTCAAGTCTTCTACCTCTGTTCCATGGGATGCCGAGTGAAGATGCCCTACAATTCATCCGTGATTTTTGCACGCAAGTTCAAACCATTCCATTGCTGAATCTCACGGAGGACCAATTAAAGCTCAAGTGTTTCCCTTATGCACTTAAAGATCGGGCGAGGACATGGATGCTAACTCTGCCGCCCAACTCCATCACCATTTGGGGAGAAGCTTGTGAGAATTTCATGCTAAAGTACTATCCCAGCCACAAGACTCAGGAGCTCAGATCGCAAATCATGGAATTCACCCAAAGAATGGACGAGCCTTTTCATGAGGCTTGGGAAAGATTCCAAAAACTCCTCCGCCAGTGCCCGCAACATCAATTTACCAACGTGATGTTGATGCAATTTTTCTACGACGGGTTAGTGCAAACTGCCCAATTTATGGTGGATGACACTGTAGGAGGGAACATAACTCGGAAGACTGTAGCAGAGCTTAAGGAAATATTCAAAACATTAGCGGAGAGCTCTCAACAAAAGTTGGTCAGTGGAAAGAGAGTTGAGGCCAACACTATGACGAATCAGTTTGAGATGCAGAAACAATTGGCCTCAATTATGCGAGATGTGCAACAAATGAAGATGGGAATAATGGAACCGCCCCTACCCCTATGCAAAATGCACAGCCTTGTGGAATTTGTGGTGATTTTAACCACGTAGTTGATCAATGCAATAGAATGGACGAATTCACACCGGAAGGGCAGGCTGAAGTTCACTCTGTGCAAGGATTACAGAGCAGACCAGACGGATAGAGCAGACTGCAGCATGGGCAGAGTTATAACCAAGGGTAGCATAATTTTAATGGTTGATGGAGAGGACAGCAGCCTTATGCACCGCAGCCAAACTACTCCCAACAATATCCACCGAGGTACTAGCAGCAAGGGAACTTTCAGCGCACTCAACAATTCCAGAATGCACAGCAGATGCCACCGCAAAAACAGTCTCTGCAGGACACGTTGCAGGCTTTTATGGAGGTTAGCAAGCAGAGCAGGGAGTCTCAGGCTGCCACTATCAAATTCCTTGAGACTACCGTGGGCCAACTGTCGGGCGCTCTGGACCAGCTACAGCAGCAGCAGTCCGGAAAAACAAAGCAGGCGCTAGCTCTGGCGAGGATGCCAGAGCAGACTAGGATGGCAGCTCTAACTTGGCAGCCAGAGCAGAGGAGAACGTCAGAGCAGAAAAGAGGGCCAGCTCTGACTTGGAAGCCAGAGCAGAGAAGAGGGCCAACTCTAACTTGGCAGCCAGAGCAGAGAAGAGGGCCAGCTCTGACTTGGCAGCCAGAGCAGAGGAGAAGGGTGACAGAGCCAAGGAGAAGGGCGCCAGAGCAGATAAGAGCGCCAGAGTTGATAAGGCCAGAGCAGAAACTTCACAAATCAAGTACGCCATATCAACCACCGAAGCCCAGCCCGCCTCTTCCAGCATCAATTGTTGATCTAAACCAACCATTACCGAAGCAAGAAGACCCAGGGAGTTTCATTATTAGTATTGGTTTGGGTCGAGCTGGAGAATTCACGGGCATGTTAGACTTGGGTGCGGCAGTCAATTTGATGTCGTATGCTATTTTTCAGAAATTGGGTAGGAAGGAAAAGGAGCTTAAATGCACAAACACAAGACTCCAGCTAGTTGACGGAGTAATTAGCAGCACACGTGGACTTTTAGAAGATGAGGAAGAAGTGGAATTTTCAGAGCTAACAGTCTTTTGCCACCCATTCCGCCAGCTCTAACGATTCCAGCTCTGCCCGTTCCGCCAGCTCTGACGATTCCAGCTCTGACGTTGACAGTCAGAGCAGAAAGTCTTCCGCCAGCTCTGACGCTGAATGTCAGAGTAGACGTTCTTTTGCCAGCTCTGACGAGCTCAGCGCTGAACAGTCCGCCAGATTTGCAAAGTACTTGCCAGAATGTTGCTGAGGAGAATTTGATGTGCACCAGCCCAGAAGCGGATAAAATTATACAAAATTTTCTTGATAATCTGTAGGATGAGGAGGCCATTGAAGATGAGTTTTTGGCTAAGCTTCCACTCGACGTTAATGCAGAGCAAGATGTGCCGACAAACTTGAAAGAGGATGCCGCAGTTGAGGAAGAACGGGCTGATGTGTTGCAATGCAAAGATGATATCGTGCAAAGAGTGCAAAGTGTTCTGCCCTTGGAGGAGGAGAAATAGGAGAGTTCTCGACCTAGCTCTTGGTTCGAGAGTGTTGGATTTGTATACTGAAAGCAAGAACGTTTTATGCTTGTATACAATGTTTCCTAAGTTCACTATCTAATCTCCTATCTGATTGTGTTCATGATTGCATATGTATGTTCTTTATCTCTATATAAGTAAATTATATGGTGTGATTGGTAAATAGACGCATTGTATACTAAAAGTTTTCTTTAGTATAAGTGGGAGATTGTTGGATTTCTATACTGAAAGCAAGAACGTTTTATGCTTGTATACAATGTTTCCTAAGTTCACTATCTAATCTCCTATCTGATTGTGTTCATGATTGCATATGTATGTTCTTTATCTCTATATAAGTAGATTATATGGTGTGTTGTAGATCACAGAAGACCATATAATTGGAATAACCTTAAGAGATATAATATGATCACAGCCGAAATAACTCTAGGACAAGTTATTGGTTTAGGCTGCGGTATAGATGGAAGTAGTTTGTCTTGACTACTTATCTATACAGGTACGTCATTACGTATTGATAGGACCACAGTGAGATGTATTCTTCTATCTGACATAAGTGAAGAATCAAGATCTCGGTGACTCATAAGATCTTAATACTAATAAGTATTCAGATATATATGTTAATTCGTATATCACTTTGACTTACTATGGGTGAAAGTTATATGCTAACTCGAGTACTCTGTATCTTGGGTGATAGCGGTTAATATATGATATTTGAGTATCTGTATTAGTACCCGTATCCGGTATAGGATAATGACATCCCCTTAAGGAGCTCAATAAGGTTTATTGCGCTAAACCCTGCAGGTTGATTAAGTTCAGGCGCAATAATAAGGTTTGAGTGGTACTGCTTAAGGATTATAAAGAGATTAATTAATTTAAGTTGTCAGAGCTCTAATTAATTAATGGATGTCGGATATTTTAAATACGGAGATTTAATAAGTCTAAATACAAGCCCCGACTCATCACCGGCAATAAAGGGGTAAGTCAGTATCGGTTCTCTAGTGGAATGAACTGATATTTATAAATTAATTATGGTCTGGGCTGACCATAGATAAATTAATTTATTTGAGGCCCATCTTTATTCCTTGTATCTGGTCCCTGGACTGGCCCAAAGTCTCCTAGCCCTAGAAGGAGAGAAAAACGCCTCCTACACTAATTGTGTGCCTACACGTATTTTATTCTATATAAAATACAGCTGTCAGCTCTCAGGAAAACAGACTGACAAAATTAGGGTTTTGAGAGCTGTGTGGGGCGCAGGAAAACGTGTGGAGCATTCTCTCTTGGGACTTTCATAGATCGTTGTCCATCCAACGGTGAAAGCTGAGCGGGATACAGTCGAGAAGATCAGAGCTGGAGTCAGATTTTCGCAGGAAACCAAGTTCTGGAAGTCTCCGTAAAATGGCCATAACTTCCTCCACAGAACTCCGATTCAGACGAATCAGGCGGCCACGGAAAGCTCTCGCGAAGACAAAGAAGTCGTATTTCTGGGCGAAATACGATTTGAGGACGTTTGAGGCTTCAAACGTCCGCTTGAAGCTGACTGGTCTGTTCAGATGCGAATCTGCGAATTCTTCTGAATTCTTCAGGTATTTCTGAGCTCCAACGTGCAGCTGTTAAATTCATAGGAGCATGTTTAAGATTAATGGTTGTATGATAAATTAATAATAACCAAGAAACGATCATCGGGCAAAGCGGAATATTAATTCAGTTTAATATTCCTTCAGAGAGAATGATGAATGTCATGAGCACTGCTTGCTCATTAAGAGGACCCGCAGCCGAAATGGAGGATGACGTGCTTTCAAAAGGATTAATTCAGCTGACGTTTCATGGTGATTTTGGTTAAGGGTTCCTCTACGTCGGGCTGGCGACTTTAAAACTAGCGCTTGGTGGGAGGCAACCCACCATGGTTTGGTTTTTGTTTTTGTTTTTCTTGTTCTTTGTTTTTCGTTTTTGTTTTGTGTTTTCCTAAGTTTTGGTTGCTTGTGCGGATGCTTTGATTTTAATTTGGGTGTTAATGTTTTATTTTCACCGCTGCATTTTCTACTCTGACTTTGCCGCCAGCGCTGAAAAGGCCAGCTCTACACTGGCCAGATCTGAATTTCTACTCTGAAGAAGGCCAGCGCTGCACGTCTACTCTGACTCTGCCGTACAGAGTCAGAGCTGAAATTCCACTCTGCAAAAGCCAGCGCTGAAATTCTACTATGCCAAAGACCACAAACCTCACTTTTCGCCGCCTCTCACAAAGCTCATGCTTTTCAATGCCGATAATCAGGGATGTTTTCTAACTCTTTCTCTTTTGTGCCCTGAGGACATGGCATGCTTTAAGTGTGGGGGTGGGTGTCTTGTTGTGCTTATGCTTTCAATTGGGCGAGATTGATCTTTCTATGCGTAGTTTTTTTCTTGGATACTTGCTAATTTTTTGAAATTGTGGAAGAGAAGATGGTTTTCGATGTGAATATCGGGTTTGTAAATGAATGGTGGTTATTCTTGTTTTACTTTTGATATGTGTTTCTTGTTTGTGCAAAGAATTATGAGTTTTGTTGCAACACGATTGTAAGTAAGTAAAACGTGATTTGTCCAGTAGATGCTAGAAGGAGTGTTGTCATTGTGATTGCCTACGATCGTATCCTTATCTGTGATAATGCTGGACGAATTGCCAGTTCTGAAAATGTCAGCTCTGAAACATCTGGCCAGTTCTGAAAATGCCAGCTCTGAAACATCTGGCTAGTTCTAAACGTGACTGAGTCTCTGCTCCTCTAGTCTAACTATGAGCATGGGAAACCACGTGAAAAGACTTTGGATTATATCCAAACGTGACAACTCTGAGTCTCATGCCTTATGTTCGGATTGTCACTTGAGGGAGCTGTGCTTTCCAGGGGAGTCTCTGTCCTTTTCTTGCTTTTTTGTTTGTTTTTTCTTGTTTTGAGGGTTGTCTCTTGGTTCTGCCTATCTTGGGTGATTGCCCATTCCTCTCTGGTTTTTCGAGCCTCTCTCGTTCCTTTGGTTTAGTGTTGGTTCTCTTGTGGCTCTGGTTTGTGTTGGTTTTGGTGGTTGGCCTGGTCCCTTTTGTTCTGCGGTTCTTGAGTTGTGTAAGGAGTCTAAGGTTTTGGTCGCAACATCTTGATAAGCAATTCATGACGTGATTTGTCCGGTAGATGCTAGCAGGAGTGTTTTCATTGCAATAAGCTTAATATCTTTTCTCTTGTTTGTATGGGTTGATTGAATTTTGAGCTTCTGGTCTCTGCTCCTCTGATGGTCTCCTCATTATGAGCATGGGAAACCCCGCTGGAAGTCTTTGGTTACTTCCAATTGCTTCATCCCGAGAAGATGGTCTTTCAAAGCAAAGATTTTGATCATTAAAAAAAAGAATGAGTTTTGATTATAAAAGTAATTGCGTTAGGAGATTCACTGCTAGCGGAGAATTGGGTCTGATCGGATTGATTTATATTATCTTGATGTTGCTTCTCAATGCCTTAGCTCTGCACATTTCTCGAGACTGGTGGTTCCTTGAGGGTCTGGGGTTGGTTGGAGACTGCTTGGTTGTTGAGCCTCTTGGGGTCATTCACTTTTCTAAAGGTGGACGCAGGGGTTTGTTTGGCCTTGTAAGGAAGGGTTGTCTCCCTTGGTAGGTGGTTTTGGGCGGTGTTCGTTTCTTATCTTTTTTGCTTTGTCTTGTTTCCCTTTTTTCACCTGTTTTCTCTTAGTTTTGCAGGTTCTTGTGTCCTTGGCCTTCTTGTCTGGGTGCAGCTGACTTCTCCCTCTGGTTTTTCTGGTGCGTTGGGTTGGTGCTGGCGCTCTCGCCTCTCACTTCCAAGGCTCTCTTGGTGGGTCTCGGTTATGTGCATTCGTTTGGAGTACCCCCTGCTTCTGTCGTTCCCCCACGTTGCAGCTTGGCCGTTCGTTTGTTTGCGACTTAGTTTTGGTCCTGTTTCGGGCTTTAAGGGGCCGAGTTAGCCTAGGGGCAATGGTTTGGCCGGAGCTTCTGAGGTTACCTTTCCGCCCCCTCTCTACGTTGTTTTGTTTGCTTTGTTTCATTTTCTGTTTTGTGGTTTTGTTCCCTTTTGTTAGGGATATTGCTTTGTTTGCTTGAGCTCTCTTTCTTGGGGCTCTTACCTTAGTCTGCCCCTGTGCTTTCAAGGGTTTTTTAATTATTTTTTTTCAATAAAATTTCCATTTCAATAGCATGGAGAGAGGACTTGCCCCTTACTGCAGTTGCAGACGTGGTCGGATGGTGCTTTAAGTGTGACGGGCCAAAAGTTTATCATACAGGCAGGTGGTATTATAAGTGCTCGTTAGGAATCGATCACGAAGGGGGATTCATATGGTATGACGAGTACCATCCACCATGGCCTGAAACCACCGATAATTGGTCCTACTGTTCTGCTCTAAATTATCAAGCACAACGTTCGGAGCATGCATCTACTACAACTGTTGTGGACTCTCAACCTACCGAATCCCAAGCTCCAACACGAATTGACCGGGGGTAACGACGTCCACATCCTATTGTACTTTTTGTTGGTAATCACGATAGTATTTGGTGTGGCTCTTGGGAAGCTCATATAAAGAAGGTTCGCTAGATCAGATTAATTTGGGAGCCTATGTTGTAGTTGTTATTCTATTTTGAAGCATTATGTAATAGATTTGAGCAAGGGCCGAAACCTATTGTGAGTATGCACTAATTGATTGTGAACATGCCTGTGGCTGTATTTAGGCTACCCTTGTGTTAAATGGTTGTAATTGATTATTTTAGCTTTGCTTATGTAAAAATCTTTTCTAGTTTCGTATGTGTTATTTTAAATTACTAGGTTGCAATTTTTAATACAAAACACGAGTGAATCAGTAAAGAGCAAGTGTGGCGTTACAACCACCAATTTATCCCACATGTAGCTTCCCACATAGATTAATGGCAGTTCCTTAATGATTTAATGGCATGTAATCATAACAATGCAGAGTAATGCATTGAATATTGATACATGCAATTGAAATTCAAGAAGTGGTTGTGGTGACTATTTGGAAAAAAAAGAACCTCAACATGTCAAATCCTAATTAATTTAATGAATCTCCCCAACAACCGTTGTTAATGCCCCTTACTTGAACAAACACTTCACATTATTTTTTTGCTTATATAATGCCTTCAGCATTAGTGAGTGCAGACCACCGCATCTCAAAACACTCTACCAAATTGTGAAAAAACATGAAGCCATTTCATGATCCTGAGCAAGACAAGCTTCTGTATGATGCTAAATGGAACGAGGTTCTTGATGCCTATCTCATTAACAAACTTATTGAGCACAAAGATGAGGTTAAACTGACGCTACCGGCCGATTCACTGCATGCACTTATATGTGCGATGGAAGCTTTGAACAAATAACTCAGAGCCGACATCACTTATAGTGATATACTCGATCGGGTGCAATTTATGAGGAAGCACTACACATGTTTCAAGAAGCTAGCGTGTCGTCTTGAGACGACGTGGGATGTTCTCAACAATCGGGTTTATGCGGACGACAAGATCCAGAAGATCATCTTTGAGGTATGTAAAGTTAATAACTAATAAGTTTTATTTTCTATACATTCATTTTTTTGGCTTTATTTCTTCGTTGTTCTAAATAGTTTTGATATATTACAAGGACGATCCGTTTACTAGAGTCTATCACAAGAATGGGGATCCTCTGTGGTTCAAATTATATTGGCTTTTTGGCTACAACGCTATCGAAGAGGGGGCATTACCCACTGCCATCATCATAAGTGACTCGCCACATGCAGTTGAACCTCCGGTGTCTAACAAGAGCATCACCCAATCGGACGACGAGGTTACTTCCCCTATCATGAAGGCTCAAGCTGCCCGAAAGTTGAATTTTGAGGACGACGCGGAGTCGAGTGTGGGTCCCCTGATCCCAAAGGGCACTTATGTTTACCATGTTTGGCCTCCAATCGAGTATTGTCTAGCCATCCCTCCGGCGAATAGGTATCTCAAGAAGTCAGAAGCTTGTGACGATGATGAAAAGAAACTTGAGCGTAGTTCATGCGCATCATCGAGTCTGTATCTGTAGTGTGGTGCTATGGTATTTTGTATGCTCGGGCTGCGGGCATATAGTCCAATCTTTTGTCACAACTTAGCTTGCAATGAAGAATCTTGTTTTTTGATAATTTAGTAGTCGAAGGTAGCTTAGCATATGTAAATATTGTACATCTAATGACACCCAAATTGTGTTAATGCACTTTGGGTGATCTTAATGGAAATTTTATGTGTGTTTTTACTACTATGTGTCTCGTAACTTTGGATGATAGATGGCATTAGATACATAGAAGGGTGAGTTTTGCTTGCAACTTCCATGCACTGTGATCTATTAAACCACCGAATATCCATTTCCAAACAATAGCAGGAGAGAATTCACATGCAAACTTTCTACATGACGGATATTTAAAATACCCGCAACATAATTACTTGCACCATATAATAATTTCAACACAGATAGGGAGAAGAGTTTTAGATATACACCAAAATATATAAAGTATATGCATGAAATTATATAGAGCCCCATTACCAACAACTATATAAAAGTGATAGCATCAAAAGAAGGTTTTTTAACATAATACTTTGCAAAAGTCAGTGGATCCCAACCACAACTTCACCCAAGAGCTAATATTAGCAAAATAGATCTAAATAACTTAACTACTTGATCAGTAAAGAGCAAGTAAAGCAGCAGCCTAGCACACCAAAATATATTGCATCAACATTTCCAATTTCTAGAGTTTCCTAGCCATGAGTATATGTATCACATAGTGTGGTTTCGCCTCAGCCGGAAGTCCCATAAAGAGCTCGAGACCTTGTTTGTTACCTGCCAACATTTGATAGGCATCAAATTTATCGGCCATTGTCAATATAGGCATGTTATTGATTTGATCGAACACTTCCTTTCTAGCTTTCCCTAAGTCTTGCTCGTAGACAATGTGCGAAGCTATGCAATCCATCCTCGTATTAGCGTTACTGCTTATCTCTCTCAACAGATCGAACCATCCATCATCGTCGTTGTTTGCTTTCCTCTTCTTACTTGAGTATCAGTGAGCACGTTTAGTCTTTTCGGGTTGACACACACTGTCAGCGGCGCCCACGGTCTCCATATCAGCCTCAAAGTGAGAAACATAATCACCCTACACTCCATCATGCTCATCGTCATCTACATCCTTCATTTCGTGAACTGCATCGGTAACATCTTCGGCTGTTGTACCAGTTGCACGACCCTTGCCGAAAATCTATTTCCACTCTTCCAAATGAGGCCAACTCTTATTATTCATATTTCGTGCATTGGGATCACACTACACAAATAAACATGAGCCAACCATCAATGGAAAGAGATACATAGAATAGGTAAAAGGTTGGGCAGCCAAAAGTTGTAACAGAGAAGTGCTAATACCTTCAAAATATCAGCCCATTGCTCGTGAGTGCAATCAATCATAAACTTCTCATCGACGTTGAAACCGACACCGCTATTCCCCAACGTTTGTGACAATGAGTGAAAGTTCTTCTTCCACATGGAGATTTTCGCGTGAATATGCGGCATACCCTTTAGATAGATACCTGTAAACGCATTCTTAATGGCTTCTTCAAGTTTCCCAAGGTACCCCGCTATAAAGCCATTATCCGATCTCCAACCATTAACTACTAGTTCCTTCAATGCGCCAATCAGCACTTCCTCCTCTCTTAGTGACCAAGTACGTCGAGTCTTATCGGATTTGTTGGGCTTGATGCGGCCGAAGTCATTGCTCGCCGAGTCTGACCATACATGCAAGATCCAATCAGCAGCACCATAATTATGTAAGACTAGCTATGCAATGCCGCAATTATGCCCCAATCATAGTCCCAACAAAATGAATCACCATAACATATAACAATAAGAATAACATTTGTTTTTTTCACCTCGTTGAAAGCAAGGTGTGCTAGAAAAAATCAATCACCAAATCATGCATATGCTGAAAAGTTATTGAAGCATACACAATTAGCTTCACCACACTGAAAGCTCATATCAACAAAACCAGAAGATGCAACATACATATATAATTTCATTGGAGCTAAAAACGCACATGTGTTGAATTGAAGGGCAGAGAAAAAATCTGAAATACACCCCCAAATAACAGTGTTTTCGATTTTTACACAACGGTTTCCCAAGACTACTTAACCCCAAAAATAACTTATGAACCTCAACAATTGATTTAAAATCTGGAGAAGAAATTCTTACCTTGTTGGAAGGTACTCATTGAGATTTCTTCTAAATGAACAATAAGAACGCACAAACACTCCCAAAATATGTTCTTGAAGAGTTGCTACGAAATTTTTTCGGGAACCCTATGTTTGGAATGGTAGAAGGAATTTGTTGTTGGTGCATATCAATCGACTGGCATTTTATCTCTATGAAGTTGAAAATTCGCGCCCAAAAAGAACAACAATTGATTTGGCGCTATTTTTCCTATTTTTCGGCTGAAATTTTTGAAGGATACTTGTGTAAATTGCATGTTTAAGTGGAGGGTAAGGTGGTCATTTCACATTATAAGCTACATGCTAAAGTATGCTATCAAACACATGGAGTTCTTTTATATATTTTAGTAGCTGCTGTCAAACAACAAATTCCTATTATCTAGAGGTTATTTAGGAGCTATCAAACAATGATTATATCAGTTAATCTCAATAAACTTGTATTAGAAATCTATCAGTAACTAATATCTATATTACTATCAAACACGCCTTGAGTTGAGAAAAAGTGTATTGTTTATTGGGATCCACCAATTAAAAAAATGTATAAATAATTATTAAAAATAGGTAGGACATGAATTGGTGGACAGACCAAAAAGGAAAGTAGGACATAAATTGGTGGACAGAGAGAATATTTCTTAAATTCGTATCGTCACCAAATTGATACATTCTTATGGAATGAGGGTGAGTATAATACTATATAAAAAACAGATTTAAAATAATAAAGTAATACAACTAAGCTCATCTGATATTGGTCTAACTTCTGAAGATGAATAATATTTAGAAATTCGGAGGTCTAAGAAGGCGAAAATAAATATATTTAATTTAATTTCAAATGTCAATTAAGGTCTAATTTCACCGAAAATCAAACTTTGGTGAAAATTATAATTAAAATATAAATTCTGCCCGATATAGCAGTGATAGCGTATACCAAGTATCGTACGACTAATAAAAGAAATAGTGAAAGAAATGGAAATTTATCTTGCATTAGTGAAAGCATTTGCAAACTTTACTCCTTTTTAAGAAGGATTTCAAGACTTAACATATTTTCTTACTCGGATAAAACATAAATAAGCAATTGTAGACTTAGAAAGGATTTGCAAGGTATTTTCCCTTATGGGATATTACAGGCATAAGCAAATTAATAAAAGAGTTTCATCAGAGTTATGCAGCGAGATGCGTTACTATATGTGTGAAGACATATAGCAGGGAGTTCAAATTCTTATAGAGTCAAAGCATATAAGATAAGTGTGAGACATAGGAAGACACAGCCAACTGACAATTCCAACAGCTTTCACCCATCCTCGCGCCCAGCCAGACCTGCACATTTAGAAATACATGCAGGGCTGAGTACCAAAAGCACTCAGTGAACTCATGCCGGAAATAATTGAAATGTTGCTCTTAGAGCTATATGTCAATCTTGCCATTTTCAATGCATCAACAGGGTTTTGTGAGATTTGAAATACCTATTCATGTTTTTCTGTCATAAACTCATTTGCATCATCATAATAATATCATTAGTCTGCAGACATTATATTCAGGGTATGTGCCAACTATGAGAACTCATATAACATATATATACTAGGTGAAGAGAAAGGAGGCCTCCTTCAAATCACCGTGACCGGCCGACTAGAGACGGCTCACGATCACCTCTGCGCACAAAACATTTACTGTCATATAAATCAGTCAAAGGCCGATATCTTGCATCATGGTCATAATCATGTCTTTCATAGAGGCAACATACCACATCTCATTCTCATCAATAATAAATATGGCAAGTTGACAATTTTCATAATACTCATCAATAATGCTTCAACATGCTTCATTTTCATAAGATTTTGCATTTGAACTCATTATCATGGTAGCTAGCCATAATAGAGTTAGAATAAAGCCCACCTGTCTCAAGGGTCGATGACGTAACGCTCAGAGTCGTACTAACGCCGGCCGTCACTCGAACCTTTGGTGGCGCACGTGGTTTAGATTGCCATGTGACAAAATAAACTCTAGTTAGAATTTCATCTAACTAATATCTTAATACTTATGCTTTCATCATATGCTTAATCTCATCTTATAACTTCTCTACTATTTACCCAATTGGACCTCCCAATTTAATTGGATATCTTATCCAATTAAAAGACTCTCAATCCTAGGTAAATAGCATTCAAATAAATCACTTAGTCATTCATACTTCAAATTACTCAATCATTCCACACAATGCATTTTCACAATTTATCACAATAGTCAAATGACTTGAAAATAATTCTATGGACTTGAAATCTTTTTCCTTGTAAGTAAATTCCCAAATATTCATGTAAGCTTGGAAATAAATATATAAAATTTTCTAGTAGTATTTTCATGACATAACATGGTGTATTCCTCCACCAAAACTTTTAAAAATCCTTAAAACAAAATCAAGGTAGGATTTTCGGACACCTACAGTTTACCATTCTGTTCTGCCTCAACTTTAAAGAATAAACTGCTTTAACTCCAAACTCTCCTGAATTCGAGACTTACACCGTTGAAAACCTCTTTGAGTCTAGTTTTGTTTAAAAAAAAGTATAGTGAGAAACTCCAAGTGGTTTAAGAGATATGGGTGTTTTCCCACAGTCTACCAGATTCGGCAGTTTTGCACGACTGGAAGTTAGGATTTTTGAAAACTAGTAAACGTTGGCCAAATGGTTTGACATTTTATGTGAATATATATAACACATGTATCGTTATGACATAAAAATTTGGGAGGCTGAATATTGTTGGAAGTCACTGAAAAGTGTGACTCAAGGGACTGCCCTTCTAGATTTCCGGCGGAAATGTGCAGTAAAAGTTTTATATTTTAAAAAGGTAGTAAACGAATTCCAAATGACTTGAAATTTTACCAGAGCTTACAAGACACATATATCTACACACTGTAAAAGTTTGAAGATTTGTGGACGAGGGAAACCTCGTCGACTCATCAGTCCAGAACGTAAGAAAATTTCTCAAAATGGTTGAAATAACAACATTTATACATATCATCTTAGATCTATAATTTCACCACCATTTTCATGCATTTTCACACTAAGAACTCATCATTCTTAAATTATCATAACATATAACCCTCTCAAGAGTTTTCAAGAAATATAACTTCCCTTCTCATGCATCTAACATGTAGAGGTGTATAAGCATGTGAAAAGTAGTGAAAGTTGAAGGAGTTCATAGCTCTTTCCTTCACCAAAATTTTCGAAAATCACATAAGTAGAGAAGGAACTATCATGCTTCAATATGCTTCAATATACATGCTTATTCATCATGAAAATATATACATAACATAAGATAAGGATTTGAAGGTTACTACCAACAAATCAAGGAAGGTGGAGTAGAGGGTGGTGCGTAGGCTTCTTGAAGCTTGTGCTTGAAGGTTGGAGCACTCTTGGTGGCTTTGGTGTGAAGGTAGAACACTTTTGGATTCCTTAAATCTTACTATAATTGGTGAAACAAGAAAAGAAGGGTGGTGGAGTGAGGAGGGGGCTGCCGAATTATGAAGAAGAAGAAGAGAGGGAGAGAAAGCTTGGCATTGATGAGAAGTGATGGTGTGATCTTTCCATTAATGCCCAATCTTGTAGTAAATATGGAGTTAATGTGTGAGGATGTCATGAAGTGAGGGGAATAGAGAGTGAGAAGAGAGAAGGAGAGAAGAGTAAGGGACGAGAGAGAGGGAGATGAGAGAGAGGTGTGCATGTGCTTGTGAGAGCTTGAAGTGTGGAGGGATGTTGGCTAGAGAGAGTAGGCCTTAGATGGCTTACTATGCTTGCATATGCTTCATTTAAGGTGGAGAAATAGAAGAGTGTGAGAGAGAGGTAGAGACCGAGAGAGAGATCGAGCAAGGGGGAGGGGAAGAGAAGGGTGGTGCATGTGCATGTGTGAGCTTAAAAATGAGGACTGTGTTGGCTAGTTAGGTTAGCCTTTTAGGGGCTTACTTAATGTGGCATGTGGGTCTCATTTAAGGAGGAGAAAGGAAGTAATGTGGGAGAGGGGAGGGAGTGCGTGAGGGAGAGAGTGAGAGAGTGAGAGAGATCGTGAGGGAGAGAGAGTGAGAGAGATATAGATAGATAGGGTGCGGTTATAGTGAGAACCACACTTATCGTGAGAACATAAGAACCATTAAAATCAATGCATCTACTATATAAATTAATGCATTCGCTATTAAATTTAATGCATCCGAAAATAATAAATTTTTTGCTCCCTTCAAGATTCGAATCCAGGATCTGCATCCATCCACCAAGATGATGCATCCACCGTAGATCTTGATGATCGAATAGTTTAAAATGGTTCTCTGTTCTAATTTTATTTAGTGATTCTTATTTGAACCTCTCCCTAGATATATATATATATATATATATATATATATATATATATATATATATATAGGGAGAGGTTCAAATAAGAACCACTAATAAAATAAGAACGGAGAACCATTTTAAGCCATTCGATCATCAAGATCTACGGTGGATGCATCATCTTGGTGGATGGATGCAGGTGCTGGGTTCGAATCCTGAAGGGAGCAAAAAAATTATTTTTTTTGGATGCATTAAATTTGATAGCGGATGCATTAATTTGTATAGCAGATGCAGTAATTTTATTAGTTCTTATGTTCTCACGATAATTGTGGTTCTCACTATAACCGCACCCTATATATATATATATATATATATATATATATATGGAGAAGATCCATGTAGAATGATAAATATTTTGAGAATAGAGAATGCGTTCGAATAAGTCTGAAATTTCGATGAATAAATCAATATATCGTATGAATAAGATTTTTTGCCATGGTTCGAATCCTGATATGGGCGAGATTTTCATTATTTTTACCATATTTACTGAATACATCTGTTCATTATTTATGTTGATCTATTCGTAAAATTTATAGGCTTATTCGTTATTTTTCATTCTCTCGAAAAATATAATTCTCTATGGATCCCTACCCTATATATATATATATATATATATATATATATATATATATATATATGCTTGAATGCTTATATCACTACTTTAGTGTGTAGGAATATATCCCACGAAAATATATCTATTCACGTATGAGGAAAAATTTATCTCAATTATGATATTACTAATATCATAATAACAATGCATCAATAAATCATATGTGAATATTCTACCAAGTAAAATATTTATATCACATAGACATTTCAATAAAAATATAGGGCGAAAATATGTCTCTCAATAATAGGATTTATAAGGCCCGAGAAAATAATATCGCCTCCCATTAAATCTCAAAATAATTATTATCTCATTTATTCGCCCACGTGCATAATTCCTCTAGCTACTATTTAAAACTCAATTTAAATTGAGCTAGGGCACAAATAGCTTCTCAAAATACGGAGTGTTACATGCTTTTTTTGACTTAATAAAAAATTTAGGTGAAAATTACAATTTTTTTCATAATTCAACTATTGTCTCGCCATAATTCCTAAATCAAGCTCTCCAAATCCTGTAAAAAAAAAAAAAAAAGATTAATAATCAGCAATTATTAAACCAATTAATAAAAAGTCGACCAATAAGATCTTTATGCTGAATTATTGATACTCCAGAGTCCACACTCACCTTTTCTTCCCCACCATTAATCCACACCACCACCACCACACGCTCCATCTCTCTCTCTCTCTCTCTCAAAAAATGGAAGCCCTCTTCTCCGAATTCACGCTCCTCTCCGACCAAGCTCTCTGCGACAGGAGCTTCGATCCATCGACGATCGAGCACCTGATGAAGCTCTTCGAGGTGGAGGCCTACAAGGAGTGGGCCCAGCTGGAGCTGGAGAGCCGCAACGAAGCGCAGAGCGCCGACGACTGCGTCGAGGAGGCCGAGGACTACCTCGACTCCGTGATGGAGAGCGCTATGGCGGAGTTCCGCCAATTCGAGGAGGAGATGAACCAGACCTGCAAGGCGGAGTACGACAGTCTCGTCGGCGTCGCCGATGCCGCCCGCAAGATGGGGAAGACGTTGGAGAAGGCAGCCACCTTCGCCTCCAACAAGTACATCGACGCCGCCGTCAGTTCCGCAGCGGCGTCCATGAGATCCGCCGTCAGAGCCGTCACCTCCGCCTCTAAAAAGGTTCATCCTTCCTAGATTTGGTTTATGTGAGAGGCGTCAACACCGTCTTTATATTTATATTTACGATTTTGGTATAAATAAACAGATTATATATATGAATTTTAGTTGTATCGAAGCGAATTTATTTGAAAAAATTACGATTCACATGAGTTTATGCTTAAATTTGTTTATTTTTATAGATTTAGTAATTTATAAGCAAATTACCTAATTCTTTTAGTTACAAACTAGTGTATTACCCGTCGAAATTCGACGAGTACATATTTTTTGTAATTTATATATTTTATGTTATTCTTATGATAATTATATAAAATATTTTTTTATGTAAATTATTTATATAATTAATTAAATTAAATTAAATTAGTAATACATTTTAAATTATATTAATCTCAACAACTTTTAGCAATTAAATTATTAATTTTGTTGAGATCATAAAAATACCCATTAGTTTTCATATGAAATTTTATAGAAAGTTAACGTAAGAAAAAAAAAGTAGAAATACATATAAATTTGACATAGGTATGATGGCGGATTGATTTGTTGCATTTGTTGTTACAAGATTTATTAATTTTGTTCAATTTTTTTTTTTTTTTTTTTGCCTTTTGACCATAATTTTATATGGAGTTTGAAAAATCATAATTGAATTGTGAGTATCATATAATTCCGAACTTCTAAAAGCATAACTAATTATGAAAATAATCTCGCCTGATATTTAAAAGACCATAACTGATTTATCGAACATCGTATCATTTGGAGTTTTAAGACCAACCAAGTTGTGGGCATCATCTCGTCGCAAACTTGACAGATCATCTCTAACTTCTGAGCATTATCTTGTCTGAAACTTGAAAGATAATCATCTCGTCTAAAACTTGAAAGAGCATCATCTCGTCTGGAGTTTTGAGCATCATCTCATCTAGAGTTTGAGAGAGCATAATCAAATATGAAATTATATTCAACCATGACTCCAATTGTCAACTATCTAACAAACATAACTCTAACAATTTAGATATTTTATTTATATATGTAATTTTATTAGTTCAAACTCTAGAAAGAAAGGAAAGAGAAGAGATCTTAAAGCAGTAAAAGAGAGAGCGTGTGCTTTATTTCATCATCGTAGGTATTTATAAGCATTACAGTCGGGGTAAAGTAGTAAATTCGTTTGGTCATCTATTCCGCATGCTCGCCATTAAACTAATTAAGGCTATTATTAGATTATAACTTGTCAGGTCGTTGTCCCCTAATTACAAAGCTGGATTCTGTCCTCATCATCCCGCTCTGTCTAGTAGCTCTGGATTTCCTTCCTTGGGGCAGACTTTTACTCTTTGGCTCCGCTCTGCTAAATAGCTCCGCCTTCTGGCGAATTGTCTCTGGCGTGTGGCTCCACGCTCTGGCTCCAATAGCTTCGCTCTGACTCTGGATCTGGCGATTTGGCTCTGGCTTTGACTCTAACGACTTAGCTCTGACTCTAGATCTGGCGACTTGGCTCTGGCTCTGACTTTAATGACTTAGCTCTGGCATCTCTGCTCTGGCAACTTGGCTCTGGCCCTCTGGAAGCTCTGCTCTGGTTAGCTCTAGCTCTGGCTCTGGCAACTTTGCTCTGGAAGCTCTGCTCTGGCAGCTCTACTCTGGAAGCTTTGCTCTGGCATCTCTGCTTTGGTTAGCTATGGCTCTGGCATCTCTGCTCTGGCTAGCTCTGGCTCTGGCATCTCTGCTCTGGCAGCTCAACTCAGCGGTGACTTGGCAGCGGACGAACCGCAAGCTCAGCGGCGACTATTTCGCCGGAGTTTAGAAGAAGGAACGACAACGGGTTATAGGAAAAAGAAATCTTATGGCTCTTGTATTAATTGCTTCGAATGGAGAATTCTCATGGGTTTAAGAAGTGAAAACAGAATCGAACTAATTAAGGAATGGAAGAGGGAGTCAGAGATGAGGCGGAGCAACGCCGCCCTTAGGACGGCGGCGACGCCTGAATTTAGAGGGAGAGAGAGGCGGACAGTTTAAGGGGTGAATTAGGGCTCAATTTGAGTGTGCAATTGACTTTAGAGAGATAAAAGGATTGAGAGAAGAGAGAGACAGTGAAGGGGGAGACGACGCCGACCTGATTCAGGGACGACGGCAATGTGGTGAGGAAGATGGAGGCCTGACTTTTGTTTTAAAAGTGAGAATGAGAATATATAAATTGGATTCTCAAATGCCACGTTGCAGATTGAGATTGAAAAGAAAGAATTTGAGACCTGCCACGTAGGCTAAGGCCTAATCGTATTATAGAATAGATATTATTATTATTATTATTATTATTATTATTATTATTATTATTATTATTATTATTGTTAGTAATGGACGAACAGAAGCAAATAAAGTTTGCAGAAATGAAAAATATATTTTTCTTCCCTATATAAATAAAATGTATAGATTTATTTTATAAAAATAAAAATAAATTTTAATTATTTTGATAGACATATAATAAGATTTTGTTTTAAAGTAACCAGTTTATAGAATTTGTGCCTTATTATGCAAACATGTAAATCAATGACCGAACCCGTTTATAATTTACATATACGTGCATGTCTCAATTCAAATTTAATTTTATTGAAAATTAGGAATATAAATATTATATATATATATACACACAATATAATATATTGCAACATATACATATAATATGTACACTATTGAGAAATATAAAATTAATAACAAATATACATCTAATCACTAACATTCAATTAAAATAATTTATCGTATATAGATTATAATTTTTTTCTTATCAGACATGTAAATCTATTTTTTATCTAGAAAAAATAAATAATAAAATTTATTAATTTAGATTATATGTAATGTTAATATTATATATATATATTATTAATTATATTTATTATGATTAATGAATCTTTATATAGAATGTAATAGTTAATTAATTAATAAATGATGAAGATTATATATGGTAAATTTTGAAATGGTGAGATTTTAGATATGCCACATAGGTTAAGGCTTAATCCTATTATATAATAGATTAACGTTAAAATGATTCTATGTCTAATTTCGGTTACACTCCATAGTGAGAGAAACCTTTAATTATCGTTGGAGAACATTATCGCAAAGATTTACTATCAAAGATTTAAAGCAAATGCATTATTTTAGTGGATGAAAATATAACTTAGATTCGTTAGACTACCAAAGCATCACAAGGTCGACCTCCAGGTAAGCTTTGAAATAAGAGGTGGTTTTGGATACAATCGGATGTATCGTATAATTGAGTTGCACTTTCAATTAAATTTTAACTCGCACTCTGATTCGAACCTGCATCCTAACCTGAATTGTATAAATAATACTCCTTTCGTCCACGAAAGAACTTCTTATCTTTCCTTTTTGGGACGTCCACAAAAGAACTTCATATCTATTTTTGGACTATACCCCACCACTTATAATCCTCTTACTTTTCACTTTTCACAACTCTCAATATTAATTTTAACACTTTTTCACTACTCCCAATACACTCAACTATCTTTTATTCACTCTCAATACACTCAATAATATTTTTTCTTAAAACTCGTGTCACTCCCTCCTAGGAAGTTCTTTCATGGACGGAGGGAGTACTATTTTGGGTGTTGGTCAATTCGATTGTACGGTACATTCGATTATACCTAAATTTTTGTATTGAAATAAAAAGAAAAAGAAAAATTCAACTAAACAATGTATAAGAGCATCAGCAGTGGGGATGACCTGATAGGTGATCTGATAGAGAGAGGACCACATTGGGTCAAGGAGTCTACAGTGGGATGACATGATAGCTGACCTAATCTTTTTAGTTTTGATTTTTGTATTTTTCATTTAATTTTAATTGCACAAATTTAAATAACACAATTTACTTCAAATTTAAATTGCAATAATTTTAAAATCCTAAAAATTACATAAAAGAATTACATAAATCTGAAAAATTTAAAAACATATCCTAAAATAACTATTATGGCTCTAGGGGTTCGAAACATGCCCAAACGTGCTCCATCAAATCATGTTGGAGCACAGCATACATCTGTCTATCTCGGAGAATTGCATCTCTTTGCACGTATTCCTCGAAGCAAATCGGGGTTGCTCGAGCACTCTCCGTCGAGTCACTGCTAGACGTCCCGTGTCCTATGTCGTCATCTCTCCAATGAGAAGTTCTATCACCTTCGCTTTCCACAATCATGTTGTGGAAGTGGAAAATGATGCAACATATTATGATGTCTTTGAGATTCTTGACGTACCAATCTCGCGCCGGACTTCGAATAATTCCCCATCGAGCTTGAAGTGTTGGATTTGTATACTGAAAGCAAGAACGTTTTATGCTTGTATATAATGATTCGTGTGTTCACTATTTAATCTCCTATCTGATTGTGTTCATGATGGCATATGTATGTCATTTGTCTCTATATAAGTAGATTATATGGTGTGTTGTAGATCACAGAAGATCATATAATTGGAATAACCTTAAGAGATATAAACTGATCACACCCGAGATGACTCTAGGACGAGTCGTTGGTTTAGGCTGCAGTATAGATAGAAGGAGTTTGTCTTGACTACTTGTCTATACTGGTACCTCATAACGTATTGATAGGATCACAGTGAGATGTATTCTTCTATCTGACATAAGTGAAGAATCAAGATCTCGGTGACTTAATAGAATTTTAATACTAATAAGATTTCAAATATATATGTTGATTCGTATATCACTTTGATTTACTATGGGTGAGAGTTATGTATTAACTTGAGTACTCTGTATCTTGGGTGATAGCGGTCAATATATGATATTTGGTTATCTGTATTAGTACCCGTATCCGGTATAGGATAATGACATCCCCTTAAGGAGCTCAATAAGGTTTATTGCATTAAACCTTGCAGGTTGATTAAGTTCAGGCGCAATAATAAGGTTTGAGTGGTACTGCTTAAGGATTACAAAGAAATTAATTAATTTAAGCTGTCAGAGCTCTAATTAATTAATGGATGTCGGATATTTTAAATACATAGATTTAATAAGTCTAAATACAAGCTCCGACTCATCACCGGCAATAAAGGAGTAATCATACGGAGATTCTCTAGTGGAATGAATTAATACTTATGAATTAATTATGATCTGAGCTGATCATAGAAATTAATTCATTAGAAGCCCATCTTTATTCCTTGTATCTGATCTCTGGACTGGTCCAAAGTCTCCTGAGCTCAGTAGGAGTAAAAATCGTCTGTCATAGTTATGGGAACCCTAAGACTGTGTTTTGTCTATAAATACAGTTGTCTGCTCTCAAAATAAGACACACACAATATTAGGGTTTTAGAGAGCAGCAAAAGGGGCACCAACTTTGAGAAGGCCGATTTTTCTCCTTGGGAATTCTCATAGCTCGTTATCCATCCAACGTTGGGAGTTGATCGGGATACAGTTTAGAAGGTCAGAACTGGAGTCTTTCAATTCAGCCATTGACAGCCTCTGCATACAATTCACAAGTAAGTGTTTCTAACTCCTATGTGCAGCACTTAAATTCATAGGAGCATGTTAGGAATTAATCGTTATATGGTGAATGAAGATATCCGAGAAACGATCATATTGGGGCTAAAATCCTTCAATTGGTATCAGAGCTTGGATTGCTTTTCTTGGCTCTGTCAGTTAATTCGCGTACGATTAATAATATGCGTTGAGTTTGGCTTGTTGCTGTTGCTGTTCTTCGTGGTCTGTTGTTTCATGGGATACGTCGTTTTGACGTTGTAATCATTTTTCCACCACGAGAAAATTCGTGGTTAGATTAGGACTTCAGTTGTTGTTTTTATTTTTCGGCTGTAATCTGTAAATATGATAAAACGAGACGAAGACGACGACGATCAGACGGAGAACGAAGAACAGGTTTTTTTGGAGTGGATGAACAGGTTTCTGGCTGTGCTGCACTCTGGTCCGCGAACTGCTGCACTCTGGCTTTCGAGCTACTGCGCTCTCCCTCTGGAGCTGTCTTGGCCCTGGTTCTGAGCAGTCTGGGCTTCGGCTCTGGCTCTGAGCTATCTGGGTTTCGGCTCTGGCTCTGAGCAGTATGTGTTCTGGCTCTGGAGCTTTCTCAGATCTGGCTCTGGAGATGTCTCAGCTCTGGCTCTGGGCATTATGTGCTTTTGCTCTGGAGATGTCTCAGCTCTGGCTCTGGGCATTCTGTGCTCTGGCTCTGGAGATGTCTCAGCTCTGGCTCTGGGCAGTCTGTGCTCTGGCTCTAGAGATTTCTCAGCTCTGGCTGTGGGCAGTATGTGCTCTGGCTCTGGATCTGTTTCAGCTCTGGCTCTGGGCATTCTGTGCTCTGTCTCTGGAGCTGTCTCGGCTCTGGCTTTTGAGCGGTCTCTGCTCTGGCCTCTGAGCTACTGCTGCTCTGTTTGCCGAGGCTGTCGAGGAAGTGGCGCACGTATCTCGAAGCTAACCCTAGGGGTTCCCAAACCCTAGTTTTTCAAAGACGGGCCTGATGGAGCTTTTCCGGCAGTGTTTACGTTTTTGAGTTTTTCTTCTCTGTTTCAAATGTAATAGATTAGAATTGAGATTCCACGAATGGGTCACGAAGAACTTTATTTCTTTTATTCTGTTCTTTGCATGTCGTGGTGTTAATCTTCTTTGCTCTTTGCATGTTGTTTTGTCTTTGCTTGTTAATATGTGTTTATTAACTGCGCTTAGACAAGCATGCTAGTATTATCATTTTCTTAAGCATGTTTTAGAATTCAGCGAGCATGTTTTACGTGTTGCGTTCTAGAATAGCATGTTTAGGATTATGTGTTGAGCATGATCAAACCTTTTGAAAGAAAAAGCTAGACTAAGTTATTTTCAATAATTTTTAGTGCTTAAAAATTATTTTAGACCTCCACGAGCGGTCTCCAGACAAAGTGATTGGCGATGTGAGTAAACGTCCACCCGCGTGGCTTACTTCATATTTGTTCTTACATAAGTTTGTCAGATGAGGTTTCTATAAAAAATATTTAAATCCATTAAAGTAGTGGGAGTTATGTAGTAAACGTCCACACACGTGGCTTACTTGTATGATTTTCACGAGTACTTTGGAGAATGGAATTAAATAAGATAACCAAGAAATTAAATTGAAAGCGGCATGGTCCGAGTGAGTATGTCAATTTCGAGAATTTAATTGTCAAGGTTAAATTGTGGTCATTGCTTAGATATCATATCAAGTACAATGTACAACTCCCCGCGGAGTCCCTTCTTGATTATGATATGGTTTAGTTAAGGTTCAACTATTAATTTCCTTTGTCAAAAGGTTAAGTTGACATGGATGGAAATTAAATGACTAGGTAAATAGTCTGGTTGAGGAGTTCGTGTGTAAACGTCCACACGTGTGGCTTGCATATGAGATTCTTTGGGCGGTTGGAGGTTTCAATCAATATTGTTTTATCAAAAGGTTACAATATTATTGTTACAAATTATATGCTTCATGTTCTTACATGTTTAAATTGTTTACTTTCAGATATGTCTATGTCTCCTATCATCTCTATTCTTGCAAACAATCCTCTCAACGGTCCAAACTATGTTGAATGGAAACGCCATCTTATGTATATTCTTGACGCTGAGGAGCACAGTTTTGTGCTCACTACTCCACGTCCCGCGGCCCTTACTGATGAGTCGACTGATGTGGAACGAGAGGCGCATAAAAGGTGGCACAAGTCAAATAATATGGTCAAGTGCTATATTATGACGACTATGTCACAAACCTTGCAACTCCAACATCAGGTCATAACTGACGCGGCTGACATCATGTTGAACCTCACTGAGGTTTTTGGGGAGTCCGAGAGATCTGCTCGCTTTAACATAATGAGAGAAATCTTAGCATGTAAGATGAGCGAGGACAGTTCTGTACACGAGCATGTCATGCACATGATAAATCTTTTTGATAGCCTCGAGTTACTCAGAGGAGGTATCGAATAGGATGTCAAAGTAGATATCATCCTGAACACTCTCACCAAGTCTTTTGAAAACTTCCGTCTCAATGTCATTATGAGCAAGGTCAACTATACTCTTAACGAGTTATTGAATGCTCTAGTTATGGCAGAGGGAGTCTTGGGCTAAGGGAAAGAGGTACTTGTCGCTGCCAAGGGATCTGCTTATTCGTCGAAAGGCGGGAAAAAGAAGTGGAAAGGTCCGAAGGGCAAGGGAGGCAAAGAAGCTAATGGGAGTGGCAAAGTGGGCGGCCTTACCGGCGGCGTGAAGAAGCCAACAGCAAAGGAAAAGTGCTTCAAGTGCGGCAAGACTGGGCACTGGAAGAAAGATTGTCCGGTGCTAAAGGCAAAGGAACAAGGTACGTCACAAATTTTAGTAACTGAGACATGTTTAGCTTCGTTTTCTACTCATTCTTGGGTAGACCTTGCAGGGCTTCAAGCCAACAAGGGAACTGGCAAGTGATGAGATCACCATCTCCATGGGCAATGCGGCGAAGGTCGCAGCTGTTGCAATTGGAGATTTATCTTTATGTTTTGGTGATGACATTTTAGTTTTGAGAGATATTTTATATGTGTCGGAGTTTCGGCGGAACATAATTTCTATTTCAAAATTATTTTTGGATGGATATTCAATTACTTTTGATAGAGGTGTTTCTATCATGAAAAATAACATGATTATTTGTTCTGGAATTTTGAACAACTCTCTCTATACTATTACATGTCCGATTGATAATTCTATCCATGTTGCATCTACATCACAAATTTGTCCAAATTCAAATAAAATGAAATTCTTCTCTCATGAACAATATACACATGCTTGGCACCTGAGGTTAGGCCACATCAATCTAAACAGGATCCAAAGGCTCGTGTCGAATGGAATTTTGAAAGATTTTCAAGTTGTTCCATTTAGAACCTGTGAATCCTGTATAGAAGGAAAGATGACGGCAAGGTCTTTTAAGGCAAAAGGGAATAGGGCCTCGCATGTGTTAGAATTGATTCACTCTGACTTGTGTGGACCGATGTCCACAAAAGCTCGTGGAGGGTATGAGTACTTCGTCACTTTCATTGACGATTACTCAAGATATAGGTATATTTACTTACTTCAACACAAGTCCGAATGCTTTAAGAAATTAAAAGAATTCAAGGCGGAAGTGGAGAAGAGATTGGGTAAATCTATCGAGTCATTGCGGTCTGATCGCGGTGGCGAATACCTCGGAAATGAGTTTAGGCAATACTTGTCAGATTTTGGGATTACATCCCAATTGACTGCACCGGGTACTTCCCAACTGAATGGTGTAGCGGAGAGAAGAAACAGAACTCTTTTGGAAATGGTACGATCAATGATGAGTTATGCATCGTTGCCTATTTCATTTTGGGGATATGCCTTAGAAACAACAGTTTACTTGCTGAATCTAGTGCCGTCTAAATCGGTTCCTAAAACTTCTGTCGAGTTATGGTTTGGGCGTCAGCCCAGTTTGAACCATATAAAGATATGGGGTTGTCCTGCATACGTGCTAGAAAAGGAAGCGAAGAAACTAGAGCCTAGATGCGAAGTAATGTTGTTTGTAGGATATCCAAAAGGAACGAAAGGTGGTTATTTCTATAATCCTAAGGATCAGAAAGTAGTTGTTAGCACCAACGCATGATTCTTGGAACAGGATTATATAGATAGACACAAGTCTAAGTCCGAGATTGTTCTTCAAGAAATCGAAGGCAATGGACAGGCGATTCCATCACCCCAGCCAAGTGTGCAAGAGAATGCACCACAGGACACTGCACAAACCATTGTCACAGCTGTACCACCATCGCTTCGTCCTAGTGGGAGGGTTATCGTCCAACCCGATCGATTTATGTTCTTGGGAGAATCTTCGGATCTTCTCCTTGTTAATGAATAAAAGGATATCGACCCTAACAACTTTAGACAAGCGATGGAAGATTTAGATGCAGATTCTTGGTACGACGCCATGGTTTCTGAAATAGAATCCATGACTGCTATGGAAGTATACGAGAAAACTGAATAACTAGATGGCCTTTTGGCCATAGGTAGTAAGTGGGTATACAAGAGAAAGAGATATTCGAATGGCGAAGTCGCAGCTTTTAAGGCTAGACTGTGGCGAAAGCTTATACCCAAGAACAGGGTATAGATTATGATGAGACCTTTTCGCCGGTTGCCATGCTTAAATCCATCTGAATACTCCTTGCCATAGCAGCCCACATGAATCTTGAGGTTTGGCAAATGGATGTCAAGACCGCTTTCTTAAACGATTTCCTTGAAGAATGAAGGGACATCTATATGCAGCAATCCGAAGGGTTTGTGAAGAAGGGCGAAGAGCATCTTGTATGGAAGCTAAAGAAGTCCATTTATGGACTTAAGCAAGCTTCGAGGTCATAGAACAAACATTTTGACGAGGTCATTAAATCCTATGGATTTACTCGTTGCGATAACGAAAGTTGCGTGTACCGTTTAGATGCCAATGGTGACGTGGTTTTTCTTGCACTTTATGTAGATGATATCCTCCTCATTGACAACAATGTGGCGCTATTATCGGACATAAAGAAGTGGTTATCCGAACAATTTCAAATGAAGGACTTAGGAGATGCAGCGTACATTCTGGGGATCAAGGTTGTTCGTGATCACCAGAAAATGATGTTGAGCTTATCTCAAACGTCCTACATTGATACTGTGATTGCTCGTTTTAGCATGCAAACTGCCAAGAAAGGGTTGCTACCTTTCAGACATGGCATTCCTCTGTCTAAGGACATGTGTCCTAAGACGCCTAGTGAGGTAGAGGAAATGAGAAAGATACCATATGCTTCCGCTGTAGGTAGCCTCATGTATGCGATGCTTTGCACGAGACCTGATATTTGCTATGTCGTTGACATGGTTGCGAGATATCAGTCAAACCCTGGACCAGGACACTGGACTGCGGTAAAACATATTCTCAAGTACTTGAAAAGGACTCGAGGCGATAAGCTAGTTTACTAGTCAGACAGTCTAACTCCTTTGGGTTATATCGATTCGGATTTCCAGGCTGATCGGGATGAGAAAGATCTACCTCTGGTTATGTGTTTACCTTGGGATGTGGAGCCGTATCATGGCGGAGTGCAAAGCAAAAGTGCATTGCAGACTCCACCATGGAAGCCAAGTATGTAGCTGCTTCCGAAGCTGCTAAAGAGGCTGTATGGTTTCGAAACTACCTCTTGGATCTAGGAGTGGTACCTAATTTACCTAAGAGTATCATAATTTATTGTGATAACTCGGGTGCAGATGCAAATTCTAAGAAACCCAGGACCCACAAGGCAACCAAACACATAGAGAGAAAGTACCACATCATACGAAAAATCGTACACAGAGGAGATGTGCTGGTTGAGAAGATCAATACCTTGGAGAACTTAGCTGATCCTTTCACAAAGAGTTTACCGCAGAAGGCCTACGAGAAGCATGCTCGAGGGATGGGATTGCGGTTGATGCCACCCACTTAGAAAACTTTCAGTATAAGTGGAAAAAGCGATAGTGTTGTAATAGCTAGTATTTAGACACATTGTATACTAAAAGTTTGCTTTAGTATAAGTGGGAGATTGTTGGATTTGTATACTGAGAGCAAGAACGTTTTATGCTTGTATACAATGATTCATGTGTTCACTATTTAATCTCCTATCTGATTGTGTTCATGGTTGTATATGTATGTCCTTTGTCTCTATATAAGTAGATTATATGGTGTGTTGTAGATCACAAAAGATCATATAATTGGAATAACCTTAAGAGATATAAACTTATCACACCCGAGATGACTCTAGGACGAGTCATTGGTTTAGGCTGCAGTATAGATGGAAGGAGTTTGTCTTGACTACTTGTCTATACTGGTATATCATAACGTATTGATAGGATCACAGTGAGATGTATTCTTCTATCTGACATAAGTGAAGAATCAAGATCTCGGTGACTTAATAGAATCTTAATACTAATAATATTTCAAATATATATGTTGATTCGTGTATCACTTTGATTTACTATGGGTGAGAGTTATGTATTAACTTGAGTACTCTGTATCTTAGGTGATAGCAGTCAATATATGATATTTGATTATCTGTATTAGTACCCGTATCCGGTATAGGATAATGACATCCCCTTAAGGAGCTCAATAAGGTTTATTGCGTTAAACCCTACAGGTTGATTAAGTTCAGGCGCAATAATAAGGTTTGAGTGGTACTGCTTAAGGATTACAAAGAAATTAATTAATTTAGACTGTCAGAGCTCTAATTAATTAATGGATGTCGGATATTTTAAATACGGAGATTTAATAAGTCTAAATACAAGCCCCGACTCATCACCGGCAATAAAGGGATAAGTTAGTATCGATTCTCTAGTGGAATGAATTAATACTTATGAATTAATTATGATCTGGGCTGATCATAGAAATTAATTCATTAGAAGCCCATCTTTATTCATTGTATCTGATCCCTGGACTGGCCCAAAGTCTCCTGAGCTCAGTAGGAGTAAAAATCGTCCCTCATAGTTATGGACTTATAGGAACCCTAGGACTGTGTTTTGTCTATAAATACAACTGTCTGCTCTCAGAATAAGACACACACAATATTATGGTTTTAGAGAGCAGCAAAGGGGCGCCAACTTTAAGAAGGCCGATTTTTCTCCTTGGGAATTCTCATAGCTCGTTGTCCATCCAACGTTAGGACTTGAGCGGGATATATAGGGCTGAGCAAAACCAAACCGGAACCGCCAAACCGAACCGAACCGAACCAAACCGGGCGGTTTGGTTTGGTTTTTGTAGTGAAAACGGTGCGGTTTGATTTGAAAATTTTCAAACCGCCAGTTTTCGGTTCGGGTTCGGTTTGGAAAAAACGGTGCGGTTTATAAACCGAACCGAACCGAAATTTTTAATATATTATTATAATAAATTATATATTTTATAAATAATTAATATTAATAATATTAGAATTTTCAAACCCTATTCTCATTTCTAAATTCTAATCCAGCCCTAGCAGTAGCCGCCTCTGACCTTTCCCCCCATACCATTGCAATTCAAGTTTCAATTTCTAGGGCTTCCTCCCACTTCTCGCCGGGCCGCCGCAGCGCCACCGCCACCCCACCCCATTCTGGGCCAGAAGCCGACTGCCATCCCCACCAACAATCGCCGACCCAAGATCCCTGTCGGCGCCGCCTTTTCGTCCAGTAGAGTTCCCCGCTACGCCCGCCCAGGTCCGGAGGTCCCAGCAGTCGCGAGACTCAAGACTTCGCCCAGCCGTCCCGCGACGCCCTCGCCTAGGCGTGACCGAGCCTCGCCGCCCCACGCCGTCGCCCAAGCCTGCCTCGCCGTCGACCAAAATATTGTTACCAGGTTTAAAAAAAAAAATTGGAACGGTTTTAGGCCAAACCGAACCGAACCGAACCGAAAATTTATGGTTCGGTTTTTTCAAGTAAAACGGTTTGGTTCGGTTTGAAATTTTAGTTGGTGGTTTGGGTTCGGGTTGGTCAAAACGGTTCGGTTTCAACCCAACCCGCCCAAATGCTCACCCCTAGGGATATAGTTCAGAAGGTCAGAACTGGAGTCTTTCAATTCAGCCATTGACAGCCTCTGCATACAATTCACAAGTAAGTGTTTCTAACTCCTATGTGCAACACTTAAATTCATAGGAGCATGTTAGGAATTAATCGTTGTATGGTGAATTAAGATAGCCGAGAAACGATCCTATTGGGGCTAAAATCCTTCATAAAGCACTCCAAAAGCACGTTCGACATCCTTCGGTGCCGATTCTTGCATCTTCTTGAACCTTCCTCCTTCGGATTGGTCGCCATCGGTGGACTCTTGCCGAAACAACGCCACTCCGGATATATGCCATTGCACAAGTAGTAGCCCATCTGGTAGTAGCGCCGGTTGACCTGAAAGATCACCAGCGGTGCCGTTCCATCCAACACGTCAGAGAAGAGAGTCGACTGGTTCAGAATGTTGATGTCGTTGTTCGAACCAGCGACGCCGAAGAAGGCATGCCAAATCCACAGATCGTGGGATGCAACGGCCTCCAAAATCAAGGTGGGCTCCCCTTGATCACCGCGGTATATGCATCGTGCCACGCCTTTGGGCAATTCTTCCACGCCCAATGCATACAATCAAGACTCCCGAGCATCCTGGGAAATCTGTGTCGTGCCTCGTGCATCTGAGTAAGGCGTTGGATGTCCGCCGGCGTTGGACGGCGAAGATAATGGGCTCCGAAAGCTCGGATGACAGCCGTGCAGAACTTCTTGAGGCATAGATGCCCTGTCATCTCGACGACTTTGAGATACTCGTCGAAAGTATCCGCACTGACGCCGGTGGCTAATTGGCAGATAGCCGCCGCTCATTTCTGCAAAGGTGTGAGAGAGTCACAACGTCGTGCATCATGGCTCATCTGGAAGTAAGTATCTTCACCTTGAACAGCCTCGACGATGCGCAAGAATAGCTCCTTATGCATCCGAAAACGATGTCGGAAAAATGTAGAACCGTACGTCGGATTGTCGTTCAAGTAGTCTTGCATAAGTCGTAAATGGGCACCCTCACGATCACGGTGGACGTATTGACGGTGATGAATAACACGTTCCGGCGCCGGTTGAGAGTACATCGCAGCAAGCAACTATTGCTGTTCCTGGAGCTCATCGATGATCTTTTCCATGATCTCATCGGACGAAGATGACGAAGTATCATCGAATTGCTCCATTTTTTAGTGTGTGAATGAAGGAGGAATATATGAAGAGTGGAAGAGAGAATTTTTGTGTGCGTGTTTGAAGAAGGAATAGAGAGGTATTTATAGAAAGGAGAAATTTTTTAAAAAAAAGTAAGAAAACGGCTAAAATAGCCGTTGGGAAGAGAGAGAGAGAGAGAAACAAACGACCTATTTTTGGGTTAAATTTTTTGGATATTAATATATTTTTTAAATATTATATTATTTAAAAAATATCAAAGTTTGTATTTGGGTCTATTTTTTTGTAGTTTTAATTTATACTCCCTCCATCTCATAAATAATGGCCTTTTTTTCTTGGGTTAAGGTTCAGATAGGCCCCTTAAGTAGAGGCCCTTATAGCGTTTCACTCCTCTTACTCACTGTGTGTGCAATTTAGCCCCTAAAGTACCAAAAATCGAACATTTAACCCCCTCCGCCCTAACTCCGTCAATCCACCGTTAGTCAATTTTTTTTAATTCGAAAATGAAGGCGCTGGAGAATATTCTAAGCACACTCGCAAGCTGCAACGGCCTCGCGCGGCGGTGCTCGGAGTCCTCCTACAGTGGGAAGCTCCTCATGCAGAGCGATCTCGACATGTTGTTGGTGAAGCTCGACGCCCACATCACCAGCTTCCGCGAAATCTATGCCACCGGTCTGCTGGAGTAGAGTCACGCCCTCGTCGTGTCCAGGCCCGCCGCCTCCGCCTCCAAGGACGACGTGTGTTTCTACCTCAACGACGTCATTTCCAGGCTCAAAATCAGGAGCAAGGCAATGAAGAGGGAAGCCCTTTTTGCCTTGAACCAAGTCATTCGAGAAGATGACAGATATGTCAAGATTGGCGCCGAGATTTAAGGTTTCTTAAACATTCTTGTCAATTTACTCGATTTTCAAGATACTGAGGTGCAGGAGGAGGCCGCGAGAGCCGTCTGCTTGATCACGGCTTCCCGCCCTACAAAGCCGAGCTGATCGCCGCCAGCGCGATTGCGCTGCTGATTAGAGTGGCTGTGGATGAGATAAAGAGATTCATGGTGGAAGACGGCGGCATTGCAGGGGTGGTGGAGTTGGCCGGGAGCAGGGACGAGGCGGCGTAGATGAGCGCTCTTGATCTGCTGCAGACCATGGCGTATAGAGACGAATCCATAAGAGAAACGACCATTTTCGAATTAAAAAAAATTGACTAACGGTGGACTAACGGAGTTACAGCGGAGGGGGTTAAATGTTTGATTTTTGGTACTTTAGGGGCTAAATTGCACACACAGTTTGTAAGAGGAGTGAAACGCTATAAGGGCCTCCACTTAAAGGGCCTATCTGCACCTTAACCCTTTTTTCTTTTTGGGTTGTCCCACAAATAATGGCTTGTTTCCTTTTTAGGTTATAATTAACACTTACTTAAATTTTTTAATTATACCAACAAAACCCTAATTATTTCACCCCTCCATTCCAATTCCACCGCCTCCCATTTCCCATCTCACTCTACCGCCTCCATCTTTCCAATTCCACCATCTTCCATCTCACCGGTTCACCCACCGCCGCCGCCCTTCATCGGTTCGCTCGCCACAACCCTCCACCTTCTCCTCCGCCAGCTTCTTTCTCTCTACCCGCCTCCACCCTCACCTTCTCCTCCGCCAGCTTCACCTCCATTAGCCTTCCCTCTGCTGGTCGCCGGAGTTCTCTCCTCCGCCGCCTTGTTCCACCAACAACACTCAACCTCTCCTTCAACCTCCAAATCCTAGATCCCTCAAACCCATAAACTGTAGCGTCGTCGCCTTCACCGTTCAGAAACTCTAGCGCTGCTCCACCGCCTCCGCCATCCTCAACCCTCGCTTGTCTCCACTGTCTTCTCTTGCGCCGCCTTCACTGAAAATCCCCTCCGCCGGCTAAGCCAACGCTGCACTCTGCGTCGAGATCCACGCCGCCGACGTGCTCTTACACTGCCTCGACCAGATCCATGCCGTCTTCTGGTAGGCGATGCTCGACCATCCCCTTCTTCGTGTTCGTTTAAAAGACTTTTTTTTCCTTCAGATTTTGGATGTAATTTTCGTGTAACATCACGGAGTTGGAAATGTAACATCTTTTGTTGTTAATTTTGATTTATGTTATCGGACCTGCGGATGTTTCTCTGCGTTTTGGTTATTTGAGTACTTGGAGTTCGGATCTGTGAATGGATCCATTGTTGTTTGAAATGTTTGTAGATGGATTTGGGGGTGGAGAGTGAAGGGGCGGCGGCGGCGGCGTCCTCGTCGGTGATGAAAGCGCTGATAGCAGCAGCAACTAATTTTGGAGGAAGAAATGTTCTTTTATTAACATTATTTAAAACTAATTAACCATTAATTAAATATGTGGGGCATACAACTTATCTACTAATATAACTCTCCTTAATCTCCGTGCCCAAAAGAAACGGACCATTATTTCTGGGACGGAGGGAGTATTTAACATAATTAAAAATATTATAATTAAAAATAATAAGAAAATAATTATATAAAATGTTGTGGTTGGAGTGGTCATTGATAAACTATAAAACATATGCATGGTTCGATTGGATAGAATATTGATGATGTGAAAAAGGGATAAATTAATTAAATATTAAAAATGTTAGATGGTTTGATGGTTGGGCTGGTCACTGCTAGGGATGATCTAAGAGCTACTATAATACTCCGTTCGTCCTCATAATGGTGGCGAAGAAAAGAAAAACTAATCAAGGTACCATTGCAAGAGTCAAAATTTAATCATTTTTTAGAGTCCTCTATAGGTAGTGTTAGCATAAAAAAGTAAAATAACAGTATATTATTAGTTAAAAAAAATAGAATAAAAATATACTCCCTTCGTCCACCAATTCAAGGCCTACTTGCCTTTTTGGGACGTCCACAAAAACAAGGCCTACCTATTTTTGGTAAGTTTTATTCATTATTTAATCAAAAAAGTCAAAGATTTTTTACAAAAAAGTGGGACCCTTTCTCCACTCAACTAATAAAAATACACTTTTTCTTAAAAAGTGGGACCCTTTCTCCACTCAACTAATAAAAATACACTTTTTCTTAAAACCCGTGTTTTTTCCCCTAGGCCTTTAATTGGTGGACGGAGGGAGTAATTCATAGTTAAATATAAGAGAAAAAAGTATAATGTGATGGTTCAAAAAGTTAAATCAGACTCTTTTTTCGTGGACAAAAAAAGGTGTAAGTAGGACTTCTTTTCATGGATGTACGGAGTATCTAATTTGCTATTTACGTCTGTTCACATGAAATATATCCAATTTATTTTTAGTAAGTTTTTCACTCACAATAAAGTGACACATTTACTCCACTAACAACACATTCAACTGCTTTATTAAAATTTGTGCTATCTAGAAATGAATGCTTTTTTATTGGAACGGGGGGAGTTTATAAACTCTCTTTGTCTCCAAATAATTTCCTATATTTTCTTTTTGAGTCATCCCCCAAATAATTCCTTATTCATTTTGGGAAACTAACGATTCCTCATTTATTCCTTTTTTTTAATTAAATAAAGCTTATATAAAAGAAAAAAGAAAGAAAACCTAAAAGAACCATTGAAAGCACAGAAAAAGCAGACTAAGGGCTGAGCCTCATTAAAACCTCCTCAAGGAAAACCAGCGAGAGAAAAATCTTGAAGAGGAATTCCTCATTTATTCTTATTTTTCACATTTTCACCACTTCCAATATTAATTATAACACATTTTCACAACTTTCAATATAATACATTTTCACCACTTTTAATACTAATTATAAAAAAATTTCACATATATTTTCAATAAAGCTGTACTTTAATAATAACAAATTTTCACCACTTTCAATACACTCAATAATTTTGTCATCTAGGGTTGTGTCTATTCATTTTCAGTCATCATTTCTTGTGTCTTTTTTTTCTTTTGGTGAAGAAGAAGCTTTGTCGCCGTATAATATTGAAAGGATCCGTTGAGCAAGGAGATCTCGTCGTATCCTGGCAGGCCGCAAGCAACTTCACCGTGAATTTTCACCCTCTAGCAACGCAGTTGACTTCACGACATGGGTAAAACGTTTGAAAACATATGTGTTGTTATTGCTTTGGATTGACATCATTGTGTTGTTTTTTTGTGTTTTTGGGGAATTTTTTATATAGTATTTTAAGAGTTTTTGTTTTGAATTAAGAGTATTTTAAGAGTTAATTTGGTCGTAATCCTCTTCTTATTTTTGTATTTGTGACACTTGTTCAAAAGAAATATGTCACTCTGTAGTTAACTGAATATGTATATTCAGTTGAATTTGGGAATTTGTTCAAAAGAAATATGTAACTTTGCACTTAACTTATTATGTATATTCAGTTGAATTTATGTGCTTATTCAAACGAAATATGTCACTGTACACTAAACTGATTATGTATATTTGATAGTATTTAGGAGCTTGTTCAAAAGAAATATGCCATTGTGCACTAAACTAATTATGTATATTCGATTGTATTTGAGAGCTTGTTCAAAAGAAATATGTCATTGTGCATTGAATTTATGAATTTGCTCAAAAGAAAAATGCCACTTTGCACTTAACTGATTATGTATATTCAGATGAATTTATGAGCTTATTCAAACGAAATATATCACTGTGCACTAAACTAGTTAGGTATATTCTATTGTATTTGGGAGCTTGTTCAAAAGAAATATGTCATTGTGCACTTAACAAATTATGTATATTCAATTGTGTATACTGTATTATTTTTATGATTTAAATGAATAATTATTTAAATTATTTCTAGGGAATGGGTGCTTGTGTATCATTACTGGATGTTGGAAAGGAGGAAGACATTGTGCTTCGTTCATCGGATGGGACAGAAACAAGGTGGAGGACAACATACTCAGCCCAAGCAGCAGATATCTACCGAGAGATAACAAAAGATCCATTATTCAAGATTAAAATGTTGTTGCTTAGATAATTTAATTATTATCTTCTAAATTTCAGTTAGACATTCAATTTGTTTTACATTGCGAGTCACTAAAAATAGATATGCACAATTAAGTGGCATGTGTTGCCAAGTTTGAGTATTTTATATCTTTTTTATTTTGAATAAGTTAAAGACATATGAAATTCGAGATATGTTTTCTGTTATGAACTTATTTTTTTTATTATTAATATGTGCTTATGTGGTCCAGAAATATTTGAACAAGGCAAACATTTTTTGTGAATAAGCTATGGTAAATAAAGAATAATAAATGTAACTTTACTGAATACGTTATGCAAAAAGTTTACATGTGCCCTTGAATTAATGTATGATAGCTTGAATAATGAAAGAGAAATTATAATAAAGTCGATTTTGGCAACAAGTGAATATGATTGTATATTTTATTTTAATTATAGTAATAAACATAAGAACATAATGGTCTATTGAAAATACAAATGAAAAGGAAGAATGTTGAACTTGAAATTTGTGTTAAACAATAATTCAAATAAATATAATTTTAAAGTTGTCATTACGAAAAAAATATGAGAACAAAAAAAAGCTAAAGAAACTTTTCCATAGAAAATACTGTGTATATTCGTTCTATAAAGAAGAGTGATATTATGAAGAAACTAAAAGAAGAACGTGAAGAATAAATTGAAAAATGGAAAAGAAATTAGAAAAGATATGGAAGATATCATATCCCTAACATACCATAATTAATTAACGAGGTTTAAGTTGATAACACCAAAATAATTAGCAAAAATTAAGGGATAAACGGTTATTAAATCAGCCAAGATTACAAAATTAACGTTCTGTTAATAAAATAATTCGAAAATGAATGAAAAAGAATCATCCATTGGATCTACAAAATAAATGCGTAGGATTTGTTCTCCATTCTCACAACATATAACAGCATCCGCATTGGTGTTACATGATAGCTTAGTTTATGAGGGGGGACTACATGGTGTAAAGAGGCTGCATTGGGGTTACATGATAGGTTACATGATAATTTTAGTTTTGATTTTTCCATTTTTCATTTAAGTTTAATTTCATAAATTTAAATTACACAATTTACTTCAAATTTAAATTGCATTAATTTTGAAATCCTAAAAATTACATAAAACTTAATAAAATAAAAACAAATCCTATTTTCCAATTACTATTTCCATTTTTCTTTTCTTTTTTCTTTTTTTTAAAGGCGCATGTAAAACACGCGCCTATTTTCAACGGTTGTGAGGGCTACACGATAGAACGTGTAGCCCTCGTGTAAGTGTTTGCTGCATCGGTTACACGATAGCAGCCTTACACGAGTAGGCTGCTATCGTGTAACCGTTGCAGATGCTCTAAGCATTCTTAGTTGATCTTTTATTCTCCATTCTCACAACATATTTACCCTTCTGTTCAATATAATACATATAAAATATTGATTAATTTACTTAATTAGTAAATTAAGGGTTAATTGTATATAATATCACGAACTTTGCCGAAATTCATTTTCCCCACGATCCTTAAAAATTCTATTTTTTTATCAAATACTTTGACATTTGTTCCATTTCCCCACGATTTTAATTTTACCCTCAAATCGGAATCGACGTGGTGCTGATGTGGCTCGCCGGCACACACCATTCCGATAAATTAAACGATGCATTTCAATTTAAACATTAAAACCCTCGTTTCAGCAATCAGTGCCACCAATGGGCGAAGCACCAGCGCCAACAATCAGCGCACTGGTTTGGAAGACTGGAAACACGAAGCAATCGGCGCCAGCAATCAGCGAGCAATTGGCGCCACTGGTTTGGAAGACCTCGACACGAAGACTTCCACACTGGTCTGGAGAGGAACCCTTCGACAGAGGTGGTGGAAAGGAAAGCAATCGTTTTTTTCTAGTGCCAAAAGCAATCTTTGATTTTTTTTTTGCCCGATAAAAATGAGAAATTAAAAGAAATTAGGGCTTTTTATTATGATTTAATATTATATGTGTAATTTAAAATTCATATATATTCTACGTCAGTGTTACGTGTAAAATTAAATCCACGTCACTGCTATGTTATTTTTCCGGTCATGAGAAAAAAAAAATCGTGGAGAAATTGAACAAATGTCAAAGTATTTGATAAAAAAATGAAATTTTTAAAGATCGTGGGGAAAATGAATTTCGGGCAAAGTTCGTGATATTATATGCAATTAACCATAAATAAAACGAGGAATAACAAAATAAAATGGGTAATTTTATACATAGCCCCTAAATTTCTCATTATAGCCCCTTATTAAAAATATAATTAAACTATTAATAATTTTACCCCTACATCTCTAAATTCAAATTTTCAATAATTAATCCCACAAATGATACTCCCTCCGTCCCATCTTAAATGTCCTGTTTCTTTTCGGCACGCTTATTAAGGATGCATTATCTACCTAATCTAGTAGAAACTGAAATTATGCCATGAAATGTCATTGAATCTTATATGCTGCCTAATCTAGTAGAAATTGAAATTTCCTTAATATTCTACTAGATTAGGTAGATAATGCATCCTTAATAAGCGTGCCCAAAAGAAGGAGGACATTTAAGATGGGACGGAGGGAGTACTATCTATTCTATAATACGATTAGGTCTTAGCCTACATGACAGTCCTCAAATCCTTTCTTTTCAAAACTCTTAGCCTACGTGGCACATCTATAGTATATTCATATTATATATTATATTAACCAAGATTTGTTCAAATCTTCTTTATTATTTACTGCAACATTAACGGATTACATGGTGCATTTAAATGGAAATAAAAGTCTACTTTTGGTATATCTGCCTCTAAATAAAACATACCAATATAATTCAAAGTGGAAAAAGTTCAGTCCACTTATAAATTAGAAAATCAATATTTATACATGAATCAGTATATGCGTGCAACTCCCGAAAATATTTTTATATTTATATAAAATTAATATCATCTCAATGATCATATTTATAAACATAATAAAATAATTAATTTCAAAAAAGATATTTAAGATGAATATTGAATAAATAAAGAAATAAAGAATTAATTTTAAAATCGAGAAATATGAAAAGAAATATAGTTTAATAATAAACCATCACTTTTATTATAATTATAAAATTGCTACTTAATTTTAAAATTATCTTTTTAATATATTGTAGATTAGATATTTACAAATTGATTAATTTTTAAATTTATTCTTTGACCTCTGGCCCGATCTAATGGCTGGAATTTTTTTTTGAGACCCTAATGGCTGGAATATTATTCTCAGATTAGATCACGCGAATATAGGCTAAAGTACCTTTTCGAATTGATTTTTTTTTTAAATTAGTTGTTTAATTTTATTAATTTAAGGTGGATTGTTCGTTCAAAGTTCTTTTTTTTTTAGAAAAAAATTAAATGAAATAAACTAATACAATTGAAAAAAATCGTCATACCTTTTTAGCTGCTCAATTAGCTTTCGAATTTTTACATTAATATAGATAACTTAATGAGAGGGCAAATATTCATATTTGAGATGTATATATTATTTATTTGATTAATTATAGAAAGATGCTCGGCAGTTAAAAGTTTTTTATTTTTATTTAAGTAGTACTAAATACACATAATATGTGTGCACATAATGCCCTTAAAAATTTATTACCTAATCTAAATTATTATCATTACTAAACTACCCTTAATTGATTTTGGAAAGTTTCTAAAGATTTTATTTTCTTTTTTCACTTCAATAATTTTGAAAGTTAATTATGGACATGGCCACTAATCACAATCCTACCTAAAAATATAAGGCCACGTTTTTCTTTTAAGAATAAAAAATATTTCTCTAATATATTTAATTGCACATCAATACTTTTTGTTTTGATTTTTCTTTCCATTTCCTTTTTCATTTTGTGTTGTATCTTTTCATTTCGATATTTTTACTTTTTTTATTTTTACAATCATAGCAATTCTTTTATATTTTATATTTATAATTTAATTTAATTGAATAACTTATAGGTGTGCTTAATGTATGCTATTATTATCATAATTATGGTCATTTTTCATTTTTCGAGTTTGCTAAATTATTATAATATAACGTTGTATAATATTTTTTTTTTAAGTTACCGATTGATGTGTTCATATGATATTATTCCGATAATTATAGTCATATATTTATGTTTTATGAGTTCTATTTCAATTTCACTATTTTGTTGTGATTTATTCATTAACATGTGTTTTTATGAAATAATCAAAGAATGTAGTTAACGTATGATATTATTCTAAACATTTTAGCTATTCTTTCCTATTTCATATATATATGTACAATTTTATTTAGTAATTGATCGATGTGTCAACGTATGACATTATTTTTTCGACTAATTTTTTTTATGTTTTAATTTTTTTTTCGAGTTCCCTAATTTATTATGATATATTGTCCTATAATATTTTTTTATTAAATATCGATATCGATGTGCTCAACGTATGACATTAAATTATAGTCATTCGTTTATATTTTTTAATTTTAATTTTAGTTTTACAATTATTATGATGTTTTCATTAACTTGTACTTTTATGAAATAATCAAAGAATGTAAAATATATTATTATTGTAATTATTTTTAGCCATTTTTTCATATTTTATATTTTTATTTAATTGCTCGTATTTTTTTTTGATTTATTAACTTACAATTATTTTAATATTTATTAATTTAGAAAATGATTAATCAATTCAACAAAACATGGATCCACGTATTATTATCTGAAAAACATTCGCAAATATTCTCTTGTAATGTGGCCACTTTATACTTTACTTTTACATAAATTACAATATATGATATTATTTTCTTATAATAGCGACATTGTCTCCTGGTAAAAATAATTTTTTTTTTATTTTTTTTTAGTTCACTCATTTATTGTAATATAATATTTCCTCTATTCCATAAGAAAGTATCATATTTTTCATTTACGTTCGTTCAATGAGAAAGTATCACTTCTACTTAGAGATCAACATGCTCAATGTATGAGATTATTCCAAAATTTTAATTTATAGTAATTTATTTATGTCTTCTAAATTTTATTTAAATTTTTCTAATTTGTCCGATTTGTTCTTTAATCTATTGTTTTATGATATAACTAAAGAATGTAGCTAGCGTGTGATTTTATTCTAACCATTATAATAATTTCTTCCTTTTTTTTCACGGTTCACCAATTTATTAGTATAATATAGTATCCTACAACATAATTTCATCTAGTAATAGATCGATATGCTCAACGTATGCTGTTATTTATACAATTATAGTCCATTTTTATTATTATTTCGAGTTCATTAATTTATTATAATTACTACATTTTATTGACTTATTGATTGATGTCTCAATGTATGACATTATTCAAAATAATTATAGTTCATTTATTTATGAAATAATCAAATAACCTAACTAGCATATGATATTATTCTAACGATTATAGTGATTCCTTCATATATATATTTTTTTCAAATTCACTAATTTATTGATATAATACTATAATATCCTACATTTCATTGAGTAAGCGATCAATATGCACAACGCAAGCTATTATTTTAACATATATGGTCATTTCTTTTTTTAAAAAAATTGTTATTTTAGTTCACTAATTTATTATAATATATTGTCTTATAATATATCTTTATTTAGATTTCGATCGATGTCCCAACGTATGACATTATTCAAAATAATTATAGTTATTCATTTATATCTTCTAATTTTTATGTCAATTCATATTAGGAGTGAGTTTTTAATCTTTATTAAAAGGATTCATATAAGAAATTCATATAACAAATTTAAAACTAACTTTTTTTTTTTTGACTGGGAATTTAGAACTAACTTCTATTCATATTAGAAGTTCATATGATAAACATGGTAATTATTTGAGTGGGAGAATAACAATGAAATTAATTCATATGCTTTATCATATTTTAGTTCAAAAATGTTTTTTTGTTGTTGTTGTTGTTGTAATTATTGACGTGGTGGGGTTGTATGTACACTTGCACTAATTATTTAAGATCACGTTCATATAATCAAAGGGAATGAGATTGTGAATTATTAAGGAAAGATTATGGATAATCATTTCCTTAATAATTTCTATGGCTGATTATGTAAATGGTTATTTCAAATAAAATAAATTTAATTTCTTATTTTATGAAAATATGTAAAATGACAAAAAAGTCCAATTATGTGCGCACATATTATGTGCGTTTAACATTATCCTTTTAATTTAAAAGTTAATATGTATATAAGATCAGATATAGCAAAATCTTTCTCTATTTCCCATACTCTTTTCTCCTCCTAATTTGCATTTAACATATCAAAAATCAACTGCAGAGAAAGAATCACGTCATTCTGTGTTTATATTTTCCTTTCTCCTCCTAATATGTCGTTAACATATCAAACATCCATTCATCTTAAATCTCCGAGTTTTCTCTAATTCAGCCTTTTGATAATCTCTAATTGATTATATCGAGTTTTGCAGGAGTAAGAAGCCAATGATCAAGCTTGTCATTTGGCTACTGTGGATTATAAAGATTTTTCAAATATAAATAATGGTTTGAACGCTCTGATTTTTTACCTCACGCATTATTTACATACGTAGCAATTATAATTTCCCCTTCATCTTCATCTTCCTTCATCAATTTTCAAGTTTTGAGGTATGTTATTCACTGTTTTTTTAGTCAATATCTCATATTTTAAAAATTAGGTTTTGTTAATCCTTATATTCATGTGATGTGTTTTGTGTTTTTATTTTCCTTTTGATATTGCGATTATGATTGTTATTGTGTTGGTGTTTTTGGTTTCGAATATGTGGGATTTATATAGAATAGCTTATACATTTTGGATTTCACTGTTTGCTTTGAATATAGAATTGCTCGATTGAATAAAAGATCAAAATGCTATCGCATTTTACTTTCCAAAATTCGATAATATGACTTTTGATGCCATTTTATATTGAAATTTCCGTGGTTGCATGGAGGGAATATAATAGATTGGTGTAATGCAGAAGTGATTACTCATGTTGTTAGAGGATATGGCTGCCTCACAAAATATTCTGATATTCTTAGTTTGCAGCTAATGGTTCGTATAATTATGTGTACCACGTTAGGATTTTTCCTTTTTGTTGCGTATCATATAAACACTTCTGTGATACTGTAAAAATTCTATGAGCTTTCACGTATTCTGTGAGTAGGGATGGCAACGGGCCGGATCTAGACCGGGTCTAGCCAATACCAGATCCAGATCCGTTTCCATATACCAGATCCAGATCCGTGGATCTGAAAATTTTGGATCCAGATCCAGATCCGTCAGATCCGCGGGTCCACGGGTCCAGATCCATGGATCTACTATTTTTAAATTAAATTAAAAAAATTTTATAAAATCAACAACATCTAATTTCCATCATGAAAAATATAACACAAAATACTTTTATCTAATTACTTTTAGTTTTTATTCTTTTGAATATAATTTATTTATTATTTTTAATTTAGTTAATATTATTATTAAACTAAATATAAAATATATATAAAATAAAACGGATCCACGGGTCGGATCTGGGCCGGATCCGGATCTAAAATTTCAAGATCCAGATCCAGATCCGTTTTCAAAATTGAGATCCAGATCCAGATCCGTCGGGTCTAAAAAATTGAGATCCAGATCCGTAAAAATGGATTTAGATCCACGAATCTGGACCAGGTCCAAGATCCACTGCCATCCCTATATGTGAGTTAGGAATTAGGAAAGTTTCTCTCACCTTATCTAATCGAGCAATTCTATATTAGGAAAGTCATGATGGAGTCCTGTTTGATAATATATTTAGAACGTCAAAGTTGTTTGAAATATAAAAATCCCCAACTTTTTTTATTTTAACGGTATCTGGTTTGACTAAGCAAAATTATTTAAAGTGAATTTTATACAAATAAATGTGTAACATAATACTACTTCAGATTCTTGCTTTGACTTTATAAAAAAGAAATTTGATTTGAGTTCCAGTGTCTTTCTTTTTATATGGTTATTCTATTATTTGCTTTTATATGTTGCATTGTGAGTGACTGTAATAAATTGTCATTTTTGTTGAAATGTGCTTATGCCGTTTGATTAAAATTATTGTAGTAGAGATATACTTTGCTCTTATAAGTGATTGAAAATTAGAAGATTTTTTTATTTATAAACTATATGACATCAAACTTTTCATACATATTGATACTGTAACTTCTTATAACATAGTTAGATATTTAAATTAATCTATCAAAACTTTTTATACTTATTTATTTATATTGTTATACTGCTTTAATTTATGTGATAGTATTAGTATTAGTGGTTTATCTCAAATCATGAGCTAGCTATCGGTTTTGATTGTATTATAGTGGTTGCTCAATTTTTATTGTAAATGTCAAGCATTATAACTTAGAACTGGTTTTTAGTATTTGTGGCAGACTCATTTAAAGGACTTGTGCAATTGCTGTGACTCAAATCATGAAATCATGAGATTAATTTGATGGAATTACACAAATCATGCTCAATATTTTTTACTTTGTATAAAGTACTCCTCACGGTCCATTTACAAGTTAGACTTGATGTGCAAACTATAAGCCTGTGTTTTAGTGTATGTTATTGTTAAGTAATTCTGGAAGATAAGCACTTCAAGTAAAAATTCACCACTGTTTGTTTTTTCATATGAATGAGGCCCTTAAGTTAGTTATGATGTTAGAAGCTCCAAACCATTCAATCTAACAAGTCAACTTTGATTTTTAAAGCTCCAGTCTCCAGATAGTGATGTTAAAAAAATTGATGCATAAAAGTTCATTTTTTGTATTTTAAGGTCTAGACGAGATGATGCTCAAAAGTCTGGTGTTCAAACATTAGATGTCGTCTTCCAGGCTTTTAAATGGTGATATGATCCTACAGGGTTCAGACGAGATGATGCTCAGATGAAATAAAATCTTCAATATCGACCTTTCCCAAAATATTGTTAAATAAAAATTTATATAACAGAATATAAAGAAATTTATTAGAATATTTATTATTCTAATAAAAGGTTAACATTTAATTGAGGAATATGATTCAAATTAATATATTACTTCAAATTAAATAAATTTAAAAATAATTTATATATAAATAATTTTTATATAATAATTTAAAATAATTTCCCGTCGAATTTTGACGGGTTACGCACTAGTTACAGCGAATATGTATAGCCTCGTTTCCTAAAAGAAATTGTGTATAGCCCCCACATTTTAAGAGAAAAAACAAAAAAAACTGCTACTTTAACTTGATTTATAACTTAATCGTCGGATTGCAGGAGGTGGAGGCTGCGCAACCAGCAATGAGAAGGAGGATAACATGGAGAAGGCTATTAGCAGTGCCTGTTTCTCCAATGTCGTATAGGGTTCTTTGCTAGTTTCAATTATACTCCATCGCCAGCTCCTTCGCTGGAGTATGGTGCAATGCAATGCAGATGTTTGAGATTGTGCCATATGAGAAGGATAAGGAGTTAAGGACTATAGTTTTATGATAACTTTTGATTTCCTTTAAGGGTGTGTTTGCTTTATATCCCTCTAAATGGAGGGATAACAAAAATTTGTGCCTTTAAATGTTTGTTTTCTTATCCCACATTTTACACAAACACCATTTTTCCTTCCTTATTTTCACTTCAAGGAGGGATAATATTATCCTTCCATTTTTGGTGTGATAATATTATCCCTGGTGGCTAATGAAGTGACTAATAATAAAACTTGAACACGAGGATCTGATTCAAACAACATTGTTTCTTAATTCCAGAATAATTTAATCACCTGCTCACTATCATAGTAGTATACTAGTAGCGGTATCAGTAATACCTTAATCTTGTGTTCAGGTTCTTGTATGGTGTAGTGTTGTGGCTCAAGTAACTTGTCAGATCGGACAAGAAAGGGATGCATGTATTGTCGTTCTTATATCTGAGGTTTAGACCTCTTCTCATTTACAGTTAGGATAGTGCTTCGCAATTAAACATTGATGTTTTGCATATTTCAATCATGATGATGACATGCATATAGCTGCAACTACTGAATCTATCATAGAATATGGATGGTTTGGAGTTGTACTAATGAGCAAATGATGCATGAATATGGAAGATGCAAGTTTCAGTGAGGTCGGCACCCTATCTCTCCCTTTTTGACCTTCTCATTCTCGTGCCCTCGCTGGAATTCACCACCCCTCGTCGTCTGCCACCCCTCGCCGCGCAGCCGTGAGCCGTGTCCGCGCCCTTCACTCCTCTCTCTTTTGGTCGGCAGCAGTGGCCGCCGCCGCCCCACCGCTGCCTGCGTCGACAGCAACAACGCCCAGCCACTGCCTCCTTTTCCCAAATCCAGCGTCGCTATCGCCCATGCTTCCTCTTCGTCGATCGCCGTGCCCGATGACGGCGTCCAGCCGGCGCCCTTTGCCTCTCTGGCCCGGCAGCAGCCATTCACCCGTTTTTTTTCCCTTTTTCTTTCTATTCTTTTTTTTTTTTTTCTTTTAATTCTTCGTATAAAAGGGTTGGGAAAAAAATGGTTATGTTGTAGTTTGCCTAACATTTTTGGGAGAAATTATTAAAAATTAAATTTGAGGCTATAGGGGTAAAAATGGATATTTATTAATATTTTAATTATATTTTTTAATTGAGGATTATAGTGAGAAATTTGGGGGCTATATATAAAACTATCCAAACAAAATCCAACCATTCATCTAAATCGGCGATGAGGATTGATCTGGCCCACTTCTACTGTCTATTAACCTTTGCGTATAACAATCTTGTCTCTCTCTCTCTCTTCACATTAATTTCTTGATAAACCTCTTTTCTTCCCTCTCTACAAATCTCTGAAGCAAGGCAACGCTTTTCCATCAGAGTTTAGCAAGCATGTCGGAGGTACTACTGTTGTGGCTTCTTTGTTCATTTTTGTTGGATTTAAATTGTTTATTCCAACTTAAATTTTCCTTCGTACTAGGCGTATTAATCGATTTTGAATTAGAAAATTTGATTTTTCCGATTGTTTGAATTTTTGTGCGTTTGTTGTAACAGCTTGTTTACTAATGTTAGGGCTTTTCTCTTGTTTGCAGCTCTTTTACTAATGTTTTCGGATTTTTGCAGGCAACTAAAACTCCTGTGGTTTCTAAAGAAGGTGAGCTTATCTTTCCACAATAGTATTTTTTTATTATGCTTATATTTGGCAGTTGGTATTGATTGGATGTTGTTGAGGGGGGGGGGGGGAAACATGCTGTGTAATTCTACTTATGGATTGATGAGGGCCTCATTAATTTTTTTTGGAATGTTTAGACTTTTCAATTTCTTGGAACTTATCTTCTCACAGATATCAATATCCGACGAATCAATGCCATTGTGGCTAGCTGAAGTGGCAAATTAAAGCCATCTGCATCGTTTAGTATATCAGCCGTTTAAGTTATCTAGACATTTTAGACGTCCACCTTAGCAATAATTTGGAGGCAATTGACAACCATGTGAAAAATCTAATCAATTGAAAGTTCGTGTATCTGAAGACAATTTATGGTTCATGTGCAAAACAGGAATTTGGTGAAAGTTCGTGTATTTAGATGCAATTACCCTTTTTTTAATTATATGCAACTTTTGATTTTTTTTTTCTCTCTTTGAAGAAGAGAAGTCTGATGCAGCTGAAGCTACTACTTCTGCTGAGAATCCATCTGGACAGAGGAGGGAAGCCCCTCCTGCAGTTGGTGGAATGCCGAATCCATCTGGACAGAGAAGGGAAGCACCTCCTGCGGTTCCTGGAATGCCGAATCCATTTGATTTCTCAGCTATGACAGGATTGCTTAATGTATGCATGCTTTTCAATTCAGGAATTTCTATGGAACAGAGGATCTTGTAGGGGTTCCACCGAGTGTTCTATTTGTTGAAAATTAGAAGAGGTTTACTTTGCAGTTTGCACTTAGCTATGCTCCCAGAGCACTATGTCTCTCATGTTACTGGACCCTAGCGATGAACATGTAGCAGTTTCAGCAATTCAGTGTGACTCTTTTGCAATTGTGGTCGGAGTGGTTCGGAATTTACTGAGTCTCTTTCATAGAACTCTTTGACTAGTGTTACGCGGGATACTTTTTCAAATTATAAGCTCATACCAAAGTGTACTTTCATTTGTTGGTGTATCAGTTTGTGTAATTTCTTGCAACTTTAGCATTAATTTTTTTATCAGTATGTCAAAGGTCACACTGGAAATATGTGGTGCCTTATGACAGTAAAGTTTGTGACAAAGGTACTTATCTGCATTTTAAACTTTTATGCTGTTTGCTAAACTCAATTATATGTTGGCAGGACCCGAGCATCAGAGAACTAGCTGATCAGATAGCTAAAGATCCTTCATTTAATCAGATGGCAGAGCAGCTCCAGAAAACATTTCAAGGGGGTGCAGTTGAAGATGGCATTCCCAACATTGATCCCCAACAATATTACTCAACTGTGCAGCAAGTCATGCAAAATCCACAATTCATGAGCATGGCCGAGAAGCTTGGTAGTACATTATTGCAGGTAATTATTGGTCTTAAATTTAGATTAATTTGTAAATATTATTTTCCATATAGAGGTCATTAGCAAGTTTGTCAACCTTTTGCTTTATGCTTCTAAAGGATCCAGCCATGTCTGGAATGCTTGAGAGTTTGACAAATCCAGCCAATAAAGACCAACTTGAAGAACGAATGGCACGTGTCAAAGAAGATCCATCTTTGAAGCCGATTCTTGATGAGATTGAGAATGGTGGTCCTGCTGCAATGATGAGGTCATACATTTTTATCAGCTTCTTTATTGATTTACTTGTGAACTTTGTCACTTCTTTGTATGAGGCAGTCATATGTTTGCATGGTTGATGGGAGCTTAGTTTATATATAAATTGCACACGCGTTTGGATGTCAATTTGTTGCCTTATGTGTTTGCCTGTGGATTCTCAAGATGATCACACAATACAAAGTTATCTGTGCTTAGTAGTCTTGCTTGACAGAGCTCCTCTGTTTGCATTCTCATATTTCAGTTGGGTTCTGTTATTCAGTAATTTCTAGATCATGCAAAGTAATTTGTCTGTTTCATATGGACAAACCTTGTTGTGGTTTGGGTTTCCTAGAGCTTGGTCTTTGTGGCTTTTCTTTGTAGCTTTGTTATATTTTAATAAAATAAAGTTTGTTTAACTATGTTGTGTTTCAGTAATTTAGTTGAGGTTCTGGATCTAGACTGTTAAGAGTAGTATGTTATATATGCTGTAACTTTATAATGGTAGCCACCAAGAATTGAGTTATATCTCGATGTTTTTACTTTTGAGTACATTAATTGTGGAAGTAAAGGAATGAAATTTGCTTTCATAATGTGCATTTTTTGTTATTTGTTGGTTTGGTTCCCTTCTGTCTGTATTTCAATTTCAAACTGTACCTTGGTCAAATCATACACACATCAATGTAATCTTCCCTCTGAATTGTAAGCCTTTTTTTTTAATAATCATATCAACTAAGTCCCTGCTATCATAGATTTAAACATTTCATTCCCTGACTACACTACATAAATTCTATTTTTAGATATTCGTTCATAATTCGTGGTTTTAAAAGCTGGTCATTTAAAAGGTGGTCATTTCATGACCCATAATGTTCTATCTGTAATATATCCTCGTTTTTATAAAAAGTATTGTGTTTTTGTTTTGAACGGCACTGAGACTTATAGATATATGCATGAATCAAATCGAACCAGAACATAACTTTTGATTCCAGTTTCCTTGTAGTACTGAATTTTTTGAAAAAAAAGAAAATGCAATTGGCATTGAACATAGTTCATTCAGATTGAACCTGAATGAGTTTTTTGAAGCTTAACCAGTAGTTAGATCTTCTTACATACACCATACAATTGATTCTTTTGGGTGGTTCTTATCAAACAGAATATATGTCGAACTTATTATTTTATCAAGGGCAAATACCATGTATTGTCACAACATTTAACTGTTTTAGCAATAATTATGTCATAACATTTAATATTGTGAAGCCCAAATTTTGATATCTAATAGTCTATATGTCGGTGATTCGGTCAAAGGAAAGGTTGACTATTAGTGGTCCACACCATGTCGGCCCCAAAGAACCGACTCAATTGACATTTCCACCATACTTCTCGCCATTCGATGAGAGATATAAATGTATCTTTGGGCTTCATGACATTATTGCAAAAAATATGTCAAACGTTGTGACAATATGACATTACCGATTTATCAAACTATACTCAAACTTGTGCTGTTGATTATGATGTAGGTCGGTTTGTGCTTTGCAATTTTCTCTGAGAAGAGATGATATCTTCACTGTATGAAAAAAACTAGAAAATGCTTTTGGGAAGTAATTCAGCATTCAGCATTCAGTACAAGATTCTAGTTCTCTGCTCTCATTGAGTCCCCAAAGTATCAAGTAAAGAAGCTAGCTGAAGTAATCAACCCCATTTGTGTATATGAAGGATTACCTTACAACAACTGAATGTATAATAGCCCTGACCACCACCCCACCCCCCTTAAAAAAACAAAAAAAAATCGAAGCATAATAGATATTTGTTAATATATAAAAAGGAGGTCTATGATTCCAGCACATATAGCCCATAAATGAGTGAAATGAAAATTTTGAATACAAAATTATATCACTCTTTGTTTATTGCGTGCATTGTAGAACCACCTTTTTTATTGTGATTTGTCCATTCTGAGATTGTGTTATTCATCAGGTACTGGAACGATAAAGAGGTTCTTCAGAAGTTGGGTGAAGTTATGGGAATGCCTGTTGGAGGAGAGAGTGCTACTACATCTGCTGGTGACACTGCTGAAGACGAAACTGAGGAAGTAAATGATGAGGAATCCATCGTTCATCAAACTGCGAGTGTTGGTGACGTGGAGGTATGCGTCTGAGTTAATACTCAAATACAATTTAAATTACCCAAGTTTGCAAGATTATGGAATATCTTCCCATGCTTTTATGGAAAAATCAGGGCTTGAAAAAGGCTCTCTCTGATGGCGCTGATAAGGATGAAGAAGACTCTGAGGGAAGAACTGCACTGCATTTTGCAAGTGGATATGGCGAGGTATTCAAGACTCAAAGAATCATTATCGTATTAACCTTCTATATATGTATTTGATGTTGGATTGAGAGACTGGCTTTTTTCTACTCTCTTTTTATTCATATTGAATTATGAAGGTACCATAGAATGAATAATGACTTTGCCTGGATCTCTTTCATTGTGCAGTTACAATTCATATATTTCCTGCTCTAGTCTTGCTCTGATTCCTTATATCTTCATCTCTTTCACACTATCATCAATCGACTTAGTATTTATTTCCTAGTAGCTGATAGAATCACCTTGTCGTGATTCCAGGTTAAGTGTGCACAAATTCTTTTGGAGGCCGGAGCGAAGGTTGATGCTTTGGATAAGAACAAGAACACTTCTCTCCATTATGCTGCTGGTTATGGCAGGAAGGAATGCGTGGAGCTACTGCTAAAGAACGGAGCTGCTGTGTAAACGGCCCTTTTATGCATTCCCAAAAAAACTTATTGTAATTTCTATGCCCTAATCCGAGCTGACCTTGTCTTTCCCGTTTGCTCATGCTTGTTGCAGTACTCTTCAGAACTTAGACGGGAAGACACCTATCGACGTTGCTAAACTGAATAACCAGAACGAGGTGCTTAAGCTTCTTGAGAAGGATGCATTTCTATAAGCTGGAGGTTGCGAACTGTACGTTTTCTAGTATTAGCCCCGTCTACTTTCATGAGAAGAGTAATTCGTATTAGCTTGATCATAACGTTTTCTGGATTTAGTTCGATTACGTCGATCTAAGTCCTCCAGCAATGCCCCATGTTTGTATTGTAGTTCCTGCCATGAATAATCACTCCATAGTTTGATGCAGCGAGTGATTAGATAATAAGAGTGGGTTCTTTTCAGTTTTTCCTATTGTGCAATGATTCATTTATGTACCATTTTACAATCAGAACAGATCATGGCAGGTTGCAAGTACATATTACTATTTTCACAGTTTATTTTACCCGTTGAGTATTGTTTATTTTGCTTTGGGTTATTCTTTTTTTGAGAGAGCTTTGGGTTATTCTTAAAGGGTCAAAATTTAAAATACCCATCTCTATAACTTATCTATAAAAAATATCCACTTTCATAAAACATATATCAAACCTACTCAACTCACAATTAATGACAAAACTACTCTTTAACAAATCCTCTAGCAATTCATCATAATACAATTCCATGTTCAAATTAGAAATAGTCGGTGAAGATTTATCAGGCCTAACATGCCTTGCTTGGCGTGCCGGGCCCGATGGTTTCGGGCCGAATCGGTGGGCTGCGGGCCACCCTCCCCATGAACTGTAACCGGCCCGAGTTCCTTGGCGGGCCAATCCCGGAACCGCCCCGTGGTCAACTGTCCGGGCCCTGACCGTTGACTTTTGAGCCGGTTCAGGGTCGGCCCGCTGGGCCCAGGCTAACCGTGGCATCACTATCCGGCGATGAGATCAATCGGGACGATCCAACGGCCCTCGCTCATTGCTCAATCGCCCTTCAACTTCGTCGACCAGATCGACCCGATTTACTCTTTCATTTACTTTCAATACGATTTTTTCTTAATATTGTTTATTGGCTTGAGCGTCGGAGGCCCTTCCATCGACACCCCCACCGGTGCTCTAAGAAGGGCTCTAACGTTGTTCGTGTTTCAGGTTGCTACTGCTCATCATACCGGACGACCCCGACGTCCTTATCCGTAGTTCTTGGATTCATCCCCAACAACTGTCATTTATTAGCACACACAACATATTTTAGCACAGAAAAACATATTTTCACCAAATAATTTTTCCGCTAACTTCTTCAACTGATAATACTATATACAAACTAAGCTAAAAACTTAGACTTAAAGATTTTCACAAACATGCGAGTAGCTTACCCACTGCATTCTGCACCACATCAGATCACTTTAAGTTAGACAAGTTTAATATGGATTGTCAGTTGACTCAACTCAAAACACCTATTAAATTGACTCGCAATCGTACGAGGTTATTCTAGTGGAATAAGCTAACCCCGATCGTATTTATCAAGGAAGGCTAAGCAGGCCAACGATTCATGCTATGTACATAATTGTCATTAATTGTGAGTTGCTCTCACTCGCCACTTTAAACAATAATTGGGTCTGGCGTTGCTCTCACTCGCCCTAGGCTTAAACTAAATGAATAAAGGTAAAAATACTAAGGACATGAGATATAGAACCAACACAGACAATAGTAAAAACATGTAAATATAGTTAAATATGTGAAGACAAGAATTAACACAAATCAAACCACTCTTAGATTCCACTCTCTATTAAATTCAATTAACTAAACCCCTTAACAAGCTATCAAGTATAGATCAATGATAATGCATAGAGGAAAATACGCGGTAAAAATTTAGACCAAAAAGTAAAGCAATAATAATCAATAATCCAAGGCAACTAATGAAAGAACTATGATCCAAAAAGCAAATCAAACCAAACAATCAATCAAGCAAGAATGACAAGTTACATAGGGCACGATAATTCAAGAATACTATAGAAAAATAATACTCCCTCCGTCCGCCAAGATTATGTCACAATTATTATATTGGGCGTCCGCCAAGATTATGTCACTTTCCTTTTATGGCAATGGTCCCACAATCCTCTTTAATATTTTATCCTTACTAACACTATTTATTTACAAAAAAAATCACTCAAAATTCAATCTCAACCACTCATCTCATAAAGTGGTGGGACCCTTTCTCCACTACATCAAAATCATCACCAATTTTATTAAATCTCGTGCCCAAGCAAATTGCCATAATCTTGGCGGACGGAGGGAGTAAGCAATAACAATTCAATAATAATCATCATATTAGAGTAATTCTTACAAAATAATAGAAATCCTTGAAATGTCACAATCTAGTAATAATATAGAGAAAAACTGATAGCAAATGTGTTCGTGGTGTTTGGGAAAATATGAATGCCCTAGCAAAAGAATATGTTTAGCAATTTAAAACACGGGGCGAAGACTAGAAGCCCCTGCCACTCTAAGCAGAGCGAGGGCGGTGTGAAGTTAAGGCGAAATTGGGATCAAAAGGCATTGAAAACATTGCGTGCATGATTAGAGAGCTACTGCTAGGTTGCAAGAGGCGCGGTCATGACTAGGAGCGCGGCCGTGGGGCGCGTGGCAGTGGGTGGAGGCACGAGGGCGAGCATGGGCGTGGCCGCGGGCTGGAGGAGCGAGGACGGCCAGAGGAGCGGCCACGGGGCTCGCGTGGCACAGCTGGAGAGCGCGGATGCGATACAAGGCGCAGCTGCAAAGAAAATAAGGGAGCAGCCGCAAGTTTGGGGGGCCGCAGCCTTGGATGGCCATGTGTCATCCAAAGCGCGCGATGAGGCCTCGACCTCTTCTTTCGGCATTTTACTATTTTCAGCTTTCCTATATCCTGTTGTCTAACTCTTCTTCTCCTTTCTAACTCCTGCAAAACAAATCAAAGCAAATCCTCAAGTGATAGCATCACATAACAACATCCATAAAAACTAAGCCAAAAGTGCATATATTCTACCAATAATAATCATAAAAAAGAGTAACAAGAATGCATAAAACATCAGTCAACTTACTTTTGTCAATTGACCTAAGTCATCTAAATTGATAATTTTATCAATTGATCTTGTCTTAAGCTAAATTAATTAAAGCAATGAAAAGTTTGAAATCAGTGTATTCCCTCATATTTTTGCTTTTTCACACGTACTCGTTCGAAGCCAACACATTTTTTTTTCACACGCTCTATAAAGTAGATAATACTCTCTTCGTCCGCGAAAAGATATCGTAAGGGAGGGTGACATGAGTTTTAAGAGAATTTGTATTGTTTATTTAGTGAGTGGAGAAAGGGGCCCATAAATTAAGTTAAGTGGAAAAAATTAATTAAGTTAGTGCGTGGAGAAAGAGACCCACAAATTGTTACTAAAAATATACTTATTATGACATCTTTTTATGGACATATTAAAATGACAAATTAAGACTTTTTTGTGGACGAAGTGAGTATTTTTCATTAACATGAATTTTTTTAAAAAATAATTATGAGGTGTTAATGTGATAATATTATCATAAGATTAAGGATGAGCGTGACAACTGTTTTTACACCTTAAAGAATGGAGTATGAGATAATGAAAAATGGAAACCACAAAAATATAGTAATCTATTTATTATATGAAAACACAGTTTGTGGCAAAATTGTAATTTAAAGAACCAATCAAAGGGTATTTATAAAACTCAACAAATCTCATATCCCATATATTTTCTCTCTCCTCTCTTTCATCATAAGCATTCTTCAATTTTCTATTCTCTTTCTCTCTCTCTCTCATATTCTCTTTTTCATATTTTGATGATTTTTTAAAAAAATCAAATTTTATTTATAAAAAATATTCTATATATATATATATATATATCTTAAAATAAAGATGAATGCAAGATCTTTGATTTGGTAACAAATAATTATTCAATTATTTTATTAGTATTCTAATAAATTCTAATAATATAATTTATTTTACTACTTATCAATTGAAGCTTTTCTAATAAGATGACATAGGTAATGAGCTAACTTAGAAAAAATTAATTTTATGCATGATTAGGTTATGTTTTAAAACTATATATTGTGATGTGAAAACTCTTTTTTTATTGTTTCTTCGTTTCTTTTAATTTGAATGGTGTATTTATTCTATAATTTTAAGAAAGAAAATAAAGTTTTCCATCAAATAGATGGAAAATTAAAAATGATACTTTTCAAAATTATAAAATAAAATTAAGGATCTTTACTGAGTAATTGATGTAGATTATTTTATTTTTTAAGAAAACATAATTTACATTTACTTATATTATAACTATATTTAATATTTATCTTTTATTTATTTGATACATCATTTAAATTATTTATTTTTGATAAATTAACATGATTAAATAAAGAAATTTAAAGGCCGCGCCACAGGGGCTCTAACCCAAGACCTTCGATTTTAGACATTAACCCCTAATCGCTTAATCGACACATGCTACATCGTTTAATTTTGATGCAAAACTATGTTCGTCGTGCATCGCACGGGTGAATGCACTAGTTCTTTTAGAAAATGAGGAATTCAATTCAATCAAATTAAATTCTAAGGAAAAGAAAATACTATAAAGTTGACTTAACTAGAAAATTATAATACGACGGTAATTTCGTGTTGGGCACAATTTTTCGTTCAATCTTCTCCTATTTCCGTGAGCTTAGGGTTTACTTTTTCGTCCCTCCCGTTACGCTGATTGTATGAACAAAACACCAATCTGTAATAATCTCTTCTTCTAGAGGCGGTTTCATTATTGATTTTGTATTTATTCACTCAATAATTTGTTTAATCCGACTGATCGATATATAATTGTAGCTGGTTTGATTCATTTGGTTTTGATTTTTCCCGTTAACGTTAATTGATATAGCAGCTGAAAGGCTCAATTTCTTCGAAAAGTGAAGATGGGCAGAGAGCGGCAACTGTCTCGGTCGCCGTCGCACCGTAGAAGGTACTCGCCGTCGCCTTCTGAGGTGAGGTATGGACGCCGGAGCCGGAGAGAGAGAAGCAGATCTCCTTATTCCTATAGCAGGTGATACCCTTTTACTTATACTTGCAGGTCGATTATATTAGGGATTTGTGTTTTTATATTTAAATTTAGTTGCTGATGACAATCAATTAATATTAAGAGGCGATGGGGATTTTCTTTTCCCATAATGAGTTCCTATAAGCTTATGTTGAGAGGACAGCTCCGGCTATCTACTTTACTGATCAGACCATTATGAATTTGTAATATGCAGAAACTATTATTACAATATGTGGTTTGATGGTTTTTTTTGTACCAGGTTTCGGGTGCTTTTGGTTGCCATTACCACTAGAAAAGTAAAGATTTTAACGTAAAATGAGAGAAAGACCAATCTTTATTAGATTAAGATAGGGTAGCTTATTTGAAATTGAATATGATGATGTTACGTTTCAGGATAAGTTATAATGATGAAGTTTTAGTTTAAAATTTGAGTATATGTATATTCATTACTCTACTTTGGAAACAAAACTAATTTGAATTCCGTAACTTTTGTTAGTTAAATGTGTTCCAATTATTTTGTTGATGTATTCAATCTGGACACTTTTCCGGACTATTGTGGGGTGCACTGTTGTGAACTTTACCCGTAATAATTGCTCATCATATTGGTTTTATTTGTTTTAGATGATCTAGCAGATGCTTACAGATTGTGTATCTTTGGTGTCCTAGTGCCATGTTGCTGCCTATGAGAGTTTTCGCTTTCCATCAGCACCTTGATATTCTTCATGCTTATGGTTGTTGACTTGATGATCTGTCACCTTTCGTAAAGCTGCTAAATTGTAATTTTAATGGCTTATACATCCTCATGCTGGGAGCTTCTATGCACCAAAAAAAAACATTAGAAAGTGAGATACATACTCTTTTAACACATAGGTTGAATGAGGTAGCCAAGATGATTGACCTTTGAGAAATCTAGAAAAGAAACAATGGCTCCTTTTGACTGAGAAGTAAGCTGGTGATAGGTGCCGTTGGTGTTATTTCACTGCTCGGTTGTGAAAATAGCAGTGTCTTATGATAAAAGATGCAGCACCCAGTTTATTCTTTGCAATATGTGAGGTAACTGTACATGCTTTCAGTATAGATTTAGGAAACACGAGGTTGTGGACATCATAGAGATCAATATTTTCTCTTAAAGCTCAACTACTTCATTGTATTCTACAGAAGACAAAGGCGCTCATTATCCTCTCGACACAGAAGTCGCTCTCCCACTCCAAGACGTCGTAAAAGCCGCTCACCTACACCAAAGCAGAATAAAAGACAAAGAAAAAGGAGCACTTCTTCATCCCCTTTAAGTGAATCCCCACTCATTGGTACCAAAGAGATGAAAGATGCAACTGAAAAATTGAAAACAGAGGAAGAGGACAAGAAAAGGTATAATAATTACAATTATGATCTTTTCCCTTTTATATTCACCTCCTTACATGATTTTCTGTACCATAGTGATGTGTCTGTTCTTGAATCTAAACTAGTAAAGTTTTATAATTCGTACATCATAATTTGGACTTTCTAATATTCTTGAATCGGTTCCACTCTAGAGGCTGATGATGGAAGCCTAACATATACTATCAGTGACTAAGTTTTTGTGGAGATAACTTGTACAGTTAACATTGGTTATAGCTTTGACATATCATTTCTAGTTTGTCCTGCAGTCCTTGTTTCATTTGTTATAAGTATTGTTGCCTGGTATTTGGGACAATGAAAGGAGACACATCGGTTTGCAAGAGGATAACTTGTTATGGACATATGCCTCTTATCGTTTGGATCTGCATGGTTTTTTCTTGAGATTATGCATTAAAATATATATTATTTATGTTCTATCTGGTGCTAGCAGAAGGTTTATGCTAATTGTCAATTCTTCGTATATGTATCATAAACCATTTGATTATTATTATTTTCCTTTCGTCTTTGTTTACAAATCGGATGGCCCAGTGTTGTCAAATTTCCGCCATGGCGGCGCCATGGCGGATGGCGGTGGCGGTTTTGGGCTAGGACGCCATAAAAATGTTATGGCATGGCAGTTTTGCCATGGCGGGTTATGGCGGCCGCCATATCCATGGCGCCATGGCGGCCATGGCGGGATATGGCGGAAATTTGGCCCATACCCGCTTTACAGGCGGGTCGACCCGTTGACCCGACCCTTTGACCCTTTGACTTAGTTATATTAGGTTTAAAAATTAGGGTTTCAACATTGTAGTAGCCTCCAATGTTCAAACTTCAAACTTGAAACTACTCAGCGGCGCCTCCTCTGATTCTCGGACCGGCGACCACTGCTCCGGCGACGCACTGCTCCGGCGAGCTCCGGCGATCTCCGGCGACCTCAGGTAGGTCCATTTTTTTTGGTTTTTTTAGTTATTTTTCGTTTTTTAGTTGTTTTTTTAATTTTTATAGCAGTTTATTTCATTTAAACACTAGATTATTTTGATTATTTCATATTTTCTGAAATTTTTCAGTTTAAGATTATGATTACAAATTTAGTTGTCATTTTTTCTTATTTGTAATCTGAAGGAGAAGAGGAAGAAGGGTTTGCTCCTTTGGATGATGATGAAGATGATGACTACGTGGATGTTGATGAGGAGGACTAGCATTATTATCTATCTATCTATTTCTTATGTCTTATGCTTGAAGTTGAAGACTTGAACTTATTATTGCATTTTGTTATGTTTAAACTTTGAACTTAGGAATATGTCATGTTTAAACTTAGGATATCAAGTTTTCTATGATTTTTCTTGGATTTTGCATGTTTTAATTTCATAATTTGCATATATATAAGTATATATATTATTATTTTATTAATCCGCCATGCGTCCGCCATAACCCGCCATGGCACCCGCCATATCCTTATGGCGGTTTTCAGGCCGGACCGCCATGGACCGCCATCCGCCATCGATAACATTGGGATGGCCATAAAGTTTGCCTTTCTCCAACTCATTCATGTGGTGCAAGAAATGAATTTGTGATCCTATATAAATATGCAACTAGAAAAGAACATGGAACAATATACTAACCATGGAAGTTGAATCTGAGTGCTGCATGTGTGCTTGCTTGTGAAATTGGTAGCTCTGCTTTTGATCCGTTTTGCTTGTTGTAGATAAATGTAAAATACTCGTCTAGAGAGAGATTTTGTTCTGGTCATACATCATAACCCGTTTGTTTCTGCACACATAAAAGGACATTTTGGACTTGTCATCAACTCATCTAATTTATTGCTTTTCTCAATTCGTAAATGTGGATTTCGAGAGATGCTGGACCTGGTATCATTGCTTAGTGAATGTGTAGAAAGCTACATTCAATTCCATGGTTTATGCGTATTCTACTATAAGAGCTGAAGTGTTCAGCAATTGGTACTGGAACTGCTACTTTTTACTTGACGCTCTTCTCCACAGGATTAATTGAAGGAAGTTTCTGGTATTGTTTATTTTGATGGTCCATTTGGGTGCCTCGTTAATCTACTGTTCACCAGATTTGAAACTGAAATATTTTGGATCAGGAATCAATTAGAGGTATGCTGTAAAAGCATAAGCATATATATCATTGTGCCCTTTTTCAAACTGGAGGTTAGTTTGTAATTTGTTTTAGTTCTGAATTTTTGGGACAGTGAAAGACCAGCATCGCTATGTAACTTCCTCAATCTTTTGCCTAACAGTAAAAGGAATAGAACAATTGTAGTTTGGTTTTGAGGGCATTTGACTCCTTTGCGAACGAACTTCTCCCTTATTGGATCAGTGGCTTTTTTTTTCTTTTGACATTTTCTACTACTTTAATAGGCGTCAGCAGGAGTTAGAATTAAAACTAATTGAAGAAGAAACGGCAAAAAGAGTAGCAGAAGAAATTCGAAAGAAAGTTGAAGAGAGCTTGAATTCCGAGGAAATCAATCTTGAGATAGCGAGGCGTCTGGAGGAAGGAAGGAAGAAACTTGTTTCTGAGGTTGCGGCCCAGCTTGAAAAAGAAAAGGAAGCAGCAGTTATAGAGGCTCGGAAGAGAGAGGCAAGTATCTATTCTTATGTTGTGTGATAAATATTTCATCCATTTAGTAGGGGTCTTAACACCTCCTTAGGTGACATGTATATGCTCTGCTTTTGTGGTTATGATGGTCAGCTAGTTGTTTCTCATTAGCAGTTGGAGTCGTGTGATATGTCTTTGTATTAACCTTTTTAATGGCAAGGATTCTACAGAGAAAAAGTTAATCACCCCTCCACTTACTATTAAATTGGCATGCAAAACCTGATCTCTGGATAGAGGTTCTAACCCAGCTATCCATTAGTTTAATTCAACATTGTTCTAGACTTTAAGATATTTAAAGCTCTGACTACTTGAGGTTCATTCTTGACTTCTGCTTCATTTTGGATCAAAGTATGTTCAATCGGAAATCATTTATGCCTATTACTGTAATGAGTAAACACTCAAACCTTGAAACAAGATTTATGGTCTCAAATGTAATATAAGCTGTGGAGAATTGAGGTTTTAAAGAAATGGTGATCTTCCGTTGCCTCGAATTACAATTTGCTCGCAAACTTGTGCAGGAACAAGCACAAAGGGAGAAAGAAGAGCTGGAAAGGATGCTGGAAGAGAATAGGCGGAAGGTGGAAGAAGCTCAAAGAAGAGAAGCTTTGGAACAGCAAAGACGCGAAGAGGAACGTTATAGAGAATTGGAAGAACTTCAGAGGCAGAAAGAAGTGGCCTTGCGAAAGAAAAAACAACAAGAGGAGGAAGAACGAGCTAACCAAATGAAGTTATTGGGGAAGAACAAATCACGTCCAAAGGTGTCATTTGCGCTAGGTATGAAATGACAAATTATTGTATCATGTCTCATGGTCTTTTTTTGGTTGATTTGTTTCTGGTTTCTAGTATATTTTGGGTGGGTGGGTGGGTGGGTGGGGCTGGGGGATACTTAGAAATGCAATGTCATCTCTTGTGACTTATCAATATAAGATTGTCTTTCACATTTCTAGAGTAATTTGTACGTGGATATTAGTGTTATGTCATTCCATGAATTTCATATCGCGTTTTCGGCGGCTTCCAACAACCATGCATATCATATATCAGAACTGTTGATGACAATTTGGGGTGTTTATTTTAAAATGATGATGCATGATTGAGTATTTTTATTATTAAAAGTAGAATTTTTCTAATCATATTCTTTTAATGGAATTTTTAGTTTAAATAATAGAAATAATTAATGGCATTGAGATATTTCAAAATTTCAATTCATCTAAATAAGTAAAGGTAATATCTTATTAAGGTAATATCTTACTATTTTTATTTATTAAAGTTAATTCTTTAAAGTAGACTCCTCCTTACGGGCTGGTTGCTTGAGCTTACAAGCTCCTTAAAACAATTTATAAAAATATTTAGAAGTTTATAAGTTACAAGTGCTTGAGCTTACAAGCTCCTTAAAACAATTTATAAAAATATTTAGAAGTTTATAAGTTTTTGTATAGTATTTTCTCATAATTTCTTATATAACCAACAATAAATAAATAAAAATAATTTTAATATGACTTGTTATTTTCAACATATACCTTTGTAATTTCATCTCTCTTTCTCTCTCGTTATTTTCAACATATACCTAAGTCTTAACTTTCTCTTTTGATTATAAGTTCAAGTTCAATTATCTAAATATTTTGATAAATTATAAGATTCCTATAAGAACATTCACACCCGATAAAATAATAAAAATGATAATTATTATTAAGAAAAGTGATAAAAGAGTGGATTTCAAAAATGCTTAAATTGAAATAATAAAAATAAAAATTATTCACTGAAAATAAAATTTAAAAGTAACTATATTTACCATTATCCTCTTCACATAAAAAACTTAAAAATTCTTTAATACTCCCTCCGTCCATGAAAGAACTTCCTAGGAGGGAGTGACACGGGTTTTAAGAAAAAATATTGTTTAGTGTATTAAGAGTGGATAAAAGGTAATTGAGTGTATTGGAAGTGATGAAAATGTGTTATAATTAATATTGAGAGTTGTGAAAAATGAAAAGTAATAGGATTATAAGTGGTGGGGTATAGTCCAAAAATAGATAGGAAGTTCTTTTGTGGACGTCCCAAAAAGGAAAGATATGAAATTCTTTCGTGGACGGAGGGAGTAATTTTTTAGTTGTGAATTCGAGTACCAAAATTGTTTCTAGTTATGTATTCTAACTTTAAAACTCGAATTCACAACGAAGACTATTTCTAGTTGTGAATTATAACTTTAAAGCTCGAATTCACAACTGCTGGAATGAAAATTTTATTGAAAAAACAAAGAGAAACTGTAGCACACCGGGTACAACGAAAAACAAACCAACAAAGGGCCAACGCAGAGGCGCGAAACAAACAGAAAACAACCCAAAAACAAACCCAGAGAACAAGGGGACGAAAAAACCGCCGCCTTCGGTGTCGAATAACCATAACCCTTCGACGGCTCGGCCTCCAGGAGCAAAGAGCTATACAACGCTAGCAAATGAGCCAACAAAGAAACCCGAACAGAGCAGACCATCGCGTGAGATCTGCAGACACGGATCCAGCCTGAGAAGGCGGATGCCCACCGAGCTCTTCACTGATCCTCCCCGCTCTGGCCGCCAGTGCTGAAAACAGCTGAGGCCACACGAACCTGCGAAACCAAACAACAACGGGAGAGGAAAGCAGAACAAAGGAGGCAAAAACCGTGCAAGAAGAAAAGAAGAGGAAACAAGCTCCTGCCAACCTAGGTAGAACCTCTCCAAACCAGACAGATCAGCCCCAAAAGCGCCCTCAGAAAAGAGAGAACACCAGTAGGAACAACCAACCAACTATCTCCATCCAAATCTGAATCCAAAAGTTCCAACAGTCACAGACGAAGGGAGGGCTAAAGGAAGAAGAGCCACCGCAAGTAAGACCAACCAGCCGATCAGACCCAGTTCTCCGCTAGCAGTGAATCTTCTAATGCAATTACTTTTATGATCCATTATCAACCAAAATTATTTTAAGCATGGATCTCACCTATTTTATGCATGCTTTAAAGGTCAACGTCACGAGATGAAGCCATTGGGGGTTACCCAAGTCTTCCCGCGTGGTTTCCCATGCTCATAATGAGAATGACATGAGAGGAGCAAAGACCAGCAGCCGAAAAAACTATACATACCAGAGAGGATACTAAGCATATTGCAATGAAAACGCTCCTGCTAGCATCTATCGGACAAATCACGGCCAGCAAAGTCCCCCAAGTAATGACTACCCAAAACCTTAGAACCAAACCCAACACAAGGACAGCCGTAACAAGAAGACCCAGACCAACCACCACACAAAACACAGACCAGTTCCCCAATGATCCAAACTGAACCAAAGGAGCTAGAGAGGTAAAAAAGTCTGAAAAGAAGAAGTTGACACCCCAGACAGGCAGCAACAAATAGGAACAAAACAAACAAGAAGGGGAAGGGAACAAAAGAGAGAAGAACACCTCAAGTGACAATCCGAATGTAAGGCAATTGTCATCTGTCATCACGAACCAGTTGGAGAATCTCCGGAATCGCAAAATTCCAGTAACCTTCTTCCACCACCGAAGAAGCCAAGCAATCCGCAACCCGGTTCCCTTCCCTGTAGATGTGAGTAATAATAATATGGAAATTCACAGTGGAAGAAAGAACCTTACGACAACGACTGAGGAACCTCCAAGGAACAGTGTCAGATCGGGACCGGAAAAGGTCCACCAAATAGGTGCAATCAGTCTCAATCCAAACATGGCTCCAACCATGAAAGACCGTCTGCTCCAAAGCAATGACGAGGGCAAGCAGTTCCGCCTCAAACGCCCATCCACGCCCAGCAGAAAAATGAAAACAACCCAGAACGCGAGACGAATCTCTAATAATACCTCCAGCATGAATGAGAAGAGGGGAGCCATGAACAGAACCATCAATATTAATTTTGCACCACGGGGCCGGGAGAGGGATCCTGTAAACATAGACGTAAGAGATCGGACGACGAGATCTGCCCGGTACCCCAAGACCATGAAGAATCAACAGCTCCTCAACCGAGTTAGCCATCTCCCCCAAACAGGAACGAGAGGCTTCCAAAATAAAAGCTTTGATCTGCACCGAAACCGCTGTCGCAGAGACCGTAGCCTCATCAAACACAACTCTGTTACGCATATTCCAGATGCTCCAAACAGTGGACATAACTCCAGTCCTCCATAGATTATCAACCTGCTTGCTAGTCGGATCCTTCATAGCCCAAAGAATCAGACTCCCAATATCATGAACCAACAGACTTTCCACCCGGAACCAATTGAAGAGGGAGCTCCAGATTTGTCGAGCAATAGTACAATCCCAGAACATGTGATCGATATCCTCATAAGCATTCCGGCAAAGGGGGCACCAGCTCGGACCAATAAAACTAGAACGACGAAGAGCTAGCAGTAGCAAGACGACCCAGAATCACACGCCAAGTAACAATGGAACGGCGCATCGGGATAAACGGGGCCCAGATCCATTTACCCCAATCCACCATCGGTAAGCTGGGACGGATGTGATCCATAGCCAGCGAAGCAGAGACCTCACCAAAATGAGAATGAGTCCAGGCACGACGATCCTCCCCCCCACCAATAGGAACCGAGACGATATCAAAAGCAATGTCCGGAAAGGTCTGCAAGAAATCGAGGGTGAAGTGCCAAGTATCATCAAAGAAGTAGTCCGAGATCGACTGCATAAGAGAATGATGGACAGCGGTCGGGATACCGATTTTGTCGACCAGCCGATACCCAAGCCAGTTATCTATCCAAAAGAGAATAGAAGAGCCAGTACCAATGGAGCAGTGAGTATCACTGACAAGAGTATGGATGACGGAACGAGTTCCCAACCAAATTGTAGAAGAAAACCACAGGGAACGGGGTCTCAAGCACGCATCCAGATAGCGCTGACGGAAGAGCTGGAAGCCCAAAGAATCCGCAGTAAGCAGCAACCAACCTAATCTCATCAGGAAGCTCTGGCTGATGTGTGTAAAAGACTTCACGTTAAGCCCACCCTGTGCCTTGGGAGCGCAAACCCTATTCCAAGCCACCGACGACTTAGGCTTGGTGGTGGTACAACCAGTCCAGATAAAAGACCGACAAGCCCTATCCAAATCGTGAAGCAACTTAGCCGGCCACTTATAGATCAACATACTATGAACCGCTGCGCTCTGAATGACGGAAGTAACAAGGCAAAGACGGCCCGCCATAGATAACTGCATGCCCTGCCATCTAGGAAAGTGCACAATAATGCGATCACGGATCCTGATGAGACGGGCAGCAGAAGCACGTCCAGCAAAAATGGGGACTCCCAAATAAATAAACGGCAGAGAGCCAGTGGAGAAACCAAGATCCCGCTGAAGCCGACGTCTCATCTGAACAGAGACACCTTTGCCAAAGAAAATCGTAGACTTGGCCTTATTGCAGAACTGTCCAGAAACAGAGACATAAATCTGAAGAATCGACTCAATCATCCGGTAGCTGCGCCGAGTAGCCTTGCAGAACAGAAGGACGTCATCAGCATACAGAAGATGGGAGGGGAAAAGCAGAGAACGAGATATCCTCATACGAGCGATAAACCCCCTGTCAGCAGCGTCTAAGAGAAGGCGACTCAAGACCTCCTCAGTAAGACCAAAAAGAACCAGGGATAAGGGATCACCCTGCCGCACCCCGCGAGAACAACCGAAGAAACCATGCTGCTCCCCATTAAAGAGAATAGAAATCCTGGCAGACTAAAAGATAACTCTGATTCAATGTCGGAACATCTGAGGAAAGCCAAAACTGTCAAGTACCACCTCCACAAAATCCCAACTCAGGGTGTCAAAAGCTTTCCTAATGTCGACCTTCAGAGCCATGTTCTTCCCCTGTACCGAGCACTCCATGCAATTCACGCCTTCGGAGGCCAGCAAAATACATTCCTGAATGGACCGCCCAGAGATAAATCCAAACTAATTGGCCGAGACAATAACAGCAGCCACCTCATTCAACCGAGAAGCCAGAATCTTAGTGATGATTTTGAAAAAGAAGTTTCCCAGCACAATAGGCCTGAAATCCGAGACAAGAACTGCATTGGTCTTCTTGGGGAGAAGGCAAAGCAAATTGGAGTTCAGACCATGAGGGAGATAGCTATGGGTGAAGAACCTACGGACAGCAGCAACTAAATCCTCCCCCACCACCTCCCACGAGTGTTGAAAGAAGGCCCCGTTAAAACCATCCGGGCTAGGAGCGCTATGCGTATCCATGGCAAAGACGGCCGAACGAATATCCTCAGCCGAAGGAATAGCAGTGAGCGTGGCAGCCTGGGCCGAAGAAACCGAAGCAGGGATGTACCCAGAAATCCACGATCTATCCACCGGCGCAGAGGCAGGCTCAGAGAAGAGATCCTCGTAGAAATGAATCACATGATCCGCCATGACAACTGGGTCCTCCGAGATAACCCCATCAATACTAAGCTGCTTGATATTTTGATTGGAACGCCGCCATTTGACCATAGAGTGGAAGAAGCGAGTGTTTCTATCACCATCAGAAAGCCAAGCTCGAATTCACAACTAAGACAACTAGTTTGTGAATTATAGTTTTAAAGCTCGAATTCACAACCAAGACAACTAGTTGTGAATTCTAGCTTTAAAACTCGAATTTACAAATTACAATCAAAAAGCGATTCAGTTGTGAATTCAAGAATATTAACAACACAAACTCACTTTCACAACAATTTGACAGCACATAACTTGAAATATTTGATTAAATTCATAGTAATTTCTCTATTACTTGTACCTTTTTATTTAGGGATAATTGTGTGTGATATATATCACCAACTATGGCAAAATTTCATTTTCCCATAATCTCGGAAAATTTCATTTTTTTTATCATAAATCACAAAAGCAGTCCATTTTTTCCATACCAGTTTTATAGTAATTACAAAACCACCCCTCAGATATGCAAAATATCACAACAACCCACACAAGATTTTATTTAGATCAGATCACCCTAATGAGAATTCTTATAAATATAACTTCATCAAAAATCACCAAAAAAGGCCCAACATGTTTCCGTATCACTTCAATATTAACTTTAACGTAAACCAACTTTATACCTTTAGTCGAACTACTTTCGGGATCTGGTTTGTTGCGTTTTACAAACCCTCCTCACCGCCGGGATTCGTCCAACCACGCACTCGCAAGAGATGGTTGCAACACAATTGCTTCAGCAGAAACTTCGGAAAACCCAGAGTTCATCACTCTTATTTTACGGATAAAATCCAACCACACAGACGCATCAGATGGTTAAGCGATGATTCTCTCTAAGAGTTCTAAGTTTCGACGTACTTCCTCCGTCCTCCAAGATTATGACAATTTACTTGAACACGGGATTTAATAAAATTGGTGATGATTTTGATGTAGTGGAGAAAGGGTCCCACCACTTTATGAGATGAGTGGTTGAGATTGAATTTTGAGTGGTTTTTTTGTAAATAAAGAGTGTTAGTAAGGATAAAATATTAAAGAGGATGGTGGGACCATTGCCATAAAAGGAAAGTGACATAATCTTGGCGGACGCCCGATATAGTAATTGTGACATAATCTTGACGGACGGAGGGAGTATAATACTTAGTAGGTAAACCAAAGAAAATATTTACTTAGCCGGAAAGTTGAGCAAAACAAAGCGTTTCTTGAGGAATTATAAAATATTTAATACATTAAGTAATGTCTTCTATAGGGAGGAGAAAAACTTGCTACTCATTGGTAGCTCTTACTTGTATACAAAAAAAAAAAAAAAAAAAATTACAAAGATATGTTTGGAGAGAAAGGGTGTTTTGTTTCTGATGGACGTTTTTTCGGATCCCTTCTTTCTCTCCAGAGCTCGAATTTTATAGAGGTTTGAGACCCTCTATCTGCTTACATTATTGGACTTGGATTCCTTCTTCATGGCCAGCCCATGGTGAATGTGATTGCCACTATCTTTTGTCGGCCATAATTGCCAACCCTTATTGATTCCTTCACATGCCTCTGGGGTCTCTTACTTCATTATTCAGCTAATAATGTTGTGGTAGGGGTCGGTAGTTTGGACCATTATTTGATAGTGGTCCTCCTGTAGTTTTACCCTACTTTTGTCATTTTCTTTTAGTGGGTAAACAACTTGCATTATGGTCCACCCACCCTTGTCGCCTTCTTTTTGGTGAGTGGTCCTCCTATTGCGAGTCACATGGCTCTCTTTTATTTGTCGGGCCCTTTACTTTTTTGATGGTGCCCGAGGTGCTCTTCCACGAGGAGTCCTATGTTCCTCATACTCGTCAGATCGAAACTTTTTTCGAACTCCGGTTCCTTTTGATTGGGGCACTCTACACAGAGGTGATCCGTCCAGTGGCCAAAATGAGCCATGTTACAGAATTTGCGACGAGTCTCCTTACTCCCCGCCATCTTGTTTAGCTAGAGTAATGACCTCTTGTCTTCAAAGGCCTTTTCTGCATACTTGGTCGTTGTTCCTGTCATAGTGTTCAACAAGAATGATCCTGAATTTGAGTTCTGAAAGAATTTAAATCTAGACTTGACTTTGTCCATCTCTGTGAGACAGACCCATAATCCCCATGCTTGCCTGGTGGAAATCTGATCTTCCGTGAAAGTGGCGATAATTGAGGACTGACTCTTGAGTGCTTTGACTCGGTTCGAAGCTTGGTTGTCAGGTGATTCCCCTTTCCTACCGGTTCAAGGGCTGCATTAAAAAAGTACAACTCCAAGACATCCCCTCACTTGAGGGTCTCGTTCATTGCCCAGGCATCGTAGACCGTCTCCTGGATCCATTTTGGTAGACCATTGATCTCATTGAATCATGGTGACATGGTATAGACTGAGGTTAGTGCTCCAAATTCATACCATTCCGTGAAAAATATCCGTGAAAATACCCGTCAATTACCAGTGAAATACCCACAAAATATCTTTAAAATATGGGCTTTAGATATACATATTAGATATGGGCCACCATATCATATCTAAAAAAAAGGCCCAAACACTAATTGATATTACATGTATATGAACTGTTCTAATTGATTATTTGATAAATCATCTACGGTGGATTATTGGGAGACTAAGACTATTTTTTATTTATTTAAGTTAATCATTAGTAATTAAACTGAACTGTTTCCTTAGTAATTAAACTGAATTGTTTCCTTATTTAAGCTAATACTTAGTAATTAAACTAAATTGTAGGATGTTGACACCTAAAAGCTAATCCTTATTTAAATAGATCTTTGTTGGATTTTATATTTTAGTTGATGAATTTGGATTTAAACTTTGTCATTTGTAGATTTGAACTATGTGGTTTGTGTAGATTTTTTTTAATTTGTTATAAATTTATATTTAAATTCTAGGGGGTGGCGGGTATCCGACGGATAGCGGGTGGCGGATACCCGACGGAGAGCGGGTTGGCGGATGTCCGCGGGTGGCGGGTTTGGGTAGCATTTGATATCCATAGATAGTTTCGTGGTTAAAATCAACTATCCATTTAGTTCGCGGGTATGGATATGGATAGTCACTATCCGTGCCCGTCGTACTCGATTGCCATCCCTACTGATGAAGCCGCCTCAGGATACTTAGACATGAAGATACTGAAAGTACTATACTGAATTGTACAAGTTTGACACCGAATCTTCAGACAATTCAAAGGTTCAGAGATTGTGTGCAATGTTGACACCTCACCAATCGCTAATGGAAAGATTTTCAACGGTGAAATAGAAAATGACGTTTTGGAATGAGTTCTCCAATGCCTCTTTCTTGACACCCTCCTATATATACCCAGTGAGTCCAACACAATCGATATTGAAACTCATATTCTAAAGCTTCCAAGCTTAAGGTTACCTTTTCAATAGAACTTTCGGAGAAAGAAATATCTAAAGCTTAGAAGATCTCGGAAGCTATCAAACGTTTCTTGTTAGAGATCTCACTGACATTTCTTTAGTGATAGGTAAATAATTCTTATAACTCTAGCCTAGTCATTCGAGCAAACTGATATTGTTTTAGTGTTATCATTATCGTAAGAGCTATTTCAACATAGTTGAGAATATCATTGGTCTAGCGGCCTTGGCATATTAATTTATGTTGGCCACCTATTTTGAGATAGACTCTTTAAGTTAATAATAAAATAAATACATAATATATTTGTAATATTCTAAATTAGGGCTAAAATCACCATAATATCAAAATTCAAACTATAGTTTCAAAATAACCCTATAATCAATTAGGGATATCACCATCCACCACAACTTTCAACAGCAACCTTAACTGTATATTCAACACAAATTTGCAAATTGACTCGATTACTAAAGCTAAGTAGTGAATCAATTACCGAAACATAAGGTGAAAGATACAAAAATAATCTTAAATATGCTTAACGTATACACTCACATAAGAAATCCAATTGGTGATCCGAAGGCTCTCCTCTGTCCCCTTACGGCTGAACAGGAAAGATTTTCTCTAGGAAGGTAATGAAACGTTTTGAATAAAGCGTAGGCTCTACAACAGAAATTGACATAGGATCAAACTTAAGAGATTTACACGCGTGTTCCATCTTCTTTTTCATGTTGTATTCCTGTAATATGTCAATCACGCCAAGGTAAAGAACGACGTCGTACACCTCGAAGAGCTCTGTTTCAGCGTTATCGGTCTCTGCCTGCACGATTTTGTGATTTGCCTGAGCCGGCATGTTTACTCCTAATTGCACCCTCAACCTGAAAATTTACACCTACTTAAGCCTTGAAACATAACAAAAATAAACATAAACCACTAGACACCAACAAGAAATTTACTGTGGCTGGGCTAATCAAATCACTATCATAGCTATATAGCCTACACATAAGGGGACGTTTAGGATTAGGCTAGATAAATAAAATAGTATAGACTAATCCATTATTTACTAAGATAGATTGGAACTTAAGGATATCTCAAGGCTCTTGATAATTTCTACCATTTGAACTAATTTTGCTTGATTAATATCGCATTGAAGGCTGGGATTGGAGGTATCCTAGTATATCTTTATCAATCATGAAAAGGAAATTCCTCTAACGGTTTTTTATCCATTCCATAATTTATGCCAGCTAACTAATCACCACACAAAATCATGTTGTGGTTTGGAAACCACAACGCACCCAGAAGGCTATGGACTGAGTAGCTTGAGAATCCATCAACTTCGCACACACATCATAATCACGATAAAAAGACCCCAAATGACATTTAAGTTTTTCCTTTGAATAAGTGATACTGATGTTCCCAAAAAAAAAACAATTTTTTTTTACGAGAACTATTTTACCTAATGATATCTGGTAAATTAAGGTTCAGTTTTCCTACATGAATTTAACATGTTGGAGCTAGCTTACAAAAATTTGCAGTAAAAAAGTGGATATGCAGTTAATCAGGTCAGCCTTGTTCTTAAGTTTAAGAATTCAGCAGAAGAAATATAATAGAAAAGTTAAAGAAAGAAAATGACCTTCCAGTACCAGGAAGAAGAAGATCGGCTTCTTTGTCGCCAATAGAGTATGCTTTCAATGTATCACCCCGAATGTGAGGACCTGGTGCAATGCTCACAGCACCAGGCTCATGGGTCACTAACACTAAACCCCTTGGAGGAATTAAGATGTCTCCTTCAGAAATCACACCTTCACAAGGAAACCCTTTATTCAAATTCACAAATTTGATACAACAATCCTCTACTAGAAAATGGAAATGAGGATAAAAGAAATTAGAAGAAACAGAGACTATGTTACAGTTTTTGCTCAGAAGATTTGATGTATTAACGTAAACATGTTATATTGGTTTTGGTTTGTGAGAAGTAATTGGGAAAGAAAAACATTATCACTTTCCATTTGAATCACCACAAAGCAACACATTAAAATGGTGACTGATATCAGTCACTGATGCACAGACTTCTTCAAAATTCACAACTTAAAAGGACAGTTTAAAAAGGTACAAAATCGTAGTCAGAATTCGGTATTTTCATAATCTCTCTACTAATCGAGATCAAATTTGTATCAGCAATTTGGCTTTTGACACTAAAAAGTGCAAAATCTCAGTAATAGAAGCAAGCCCCACAATTTAAGAAATATATAATCAGCCCAAATTGTTCCTCTCAGAAGCTAAACTCACCATCAGCACTAATAGTGCTCTCAGCCTGGTGTTGTGAATCAGGAGGCTCTAATAGCGATCTTAGATGTTCAGGTGCTCTAAAATGCAACCCCAAGAGGAGGCTATAATCTATTATATGCTGAGATTCCAAGAATGCAGAATCAAGAGATAGTTGCCTGCAGCAATAAAATATAAGAGAAAAATTGTTAGAAATGCAAATACACTGTTTATGCAGAAGAAGCAGAGGACCAACTTTAAGCATTAAAAAATGATAGGGCACTCATTAAGTCTATTATTGTCAATTGGATTTGTATGGCTACTAGATCACCAAAAAGGCCTCAGCTTCAAGTCATCTCCGCAGCAAACGCTAGAATGCAGTAAAAAATGGACAAACATTTGGAGAATATTTTGAATAACTAAGTCTCATCCTTCATGACAAAAAAAACTAGTGAAAATTGGCATGTATCCTTGTTAAGGAGAAGAAACTAATTGAACATAATTTTTAAAGTTTTTTTTTTTTTTCCACTTTGTTCATGCTGATCCAATAAATTTGACCATCTTCCCTATCTTTCAATCTTTTGGTGATCTCAAACTGCAGTCTCTACCATTAGATATTAACAATGCTCAATGTTTTGTTAATCTAAATTATGAACAACTGCATGAATCAGCCAATATGCAATTGTTTATCACTGCTACGTCATAGAAAGTCATTGACATGCTATAAGGTTTGTGTCCTTAGGTAATGCCCGAATGCAGATTGTTTCTTTTGGAGACTGAGGTTTTGGGGAATATAAAAAGGTACAGAAATTTGTAATGAAATACTAGTGCGAGTGGCAATGCATTAGAGAAGAAAATACAAGCAACAATTCTAAGTGTGGTTTTGTGTGTGAGTGTGTGTTTCTATAAAAGGAGTCGGTATATACCTAACATCTCATCATATGAATAATTAATTGGCACTAGGAAGATATAGATGCTGCAACCAATACTTTGGCAACCAGGCATTATTAGGCCGAAGATTTGAAAAAGGAAGCATGCTCTGATTCGGATAATTATCACATTTTTCTGAATCTTTCCTGTTAGATGCATTGACTTTCCAATTTAAGTTTTAATACATGAACCTCAAGCCAACATAATAGGTGTGCTTATCACCAATGATCTTAACCATAGTTACACTTGTTTCATTAGTTCTTTATTGGCACGAAAAGGCTGCATGCAGTATCCTATCTCCTGCAACTGCAATTGGTTCTACATTTATTGACAAGTTCAACTAGCTAGCAAGGCAGAATATTAACTTCACTTTATAGCAAATTAACAACTAAATTTTTAGTAAAAACATTCTTTTCCGATCATTAACAATGAGCTAGTGAGAAGAAAATAAGCACTAGAGTACGGTACCAACACTCTTTCATCATTTATATTTAAAAGTTTTTTTAGTTCATCCGTCCACAAAAAATAGTTTATTTTTACCACTTTGGGATGTCCACAAAAATTAGTCCATTTCCATTCTTGAAAACTATCTATCACATGGTAGACTCTCTTCTCCACTCACAATACAATTAATTATAATTATAAACACTATTTTTTTAAGTGGGATCCATTCTCCAATCACAATACAATAACCATACCATCTGTTATTAGGACTATTTTTTATGGACGAAGGTAGTATTTCATTTATAATTCATTCTTCACGAGGCGGGTAAAGCCAGATGCATGTGCACATTACCAAAAATACTTCATGTGTGTCAGACACAATCAGCCCCAGACTACCAAGGGAACTAAGAAATCAAAACTTCCATAGCATGATCTAGACACGCTGAATATCTATAATATGTGATTTTTATAGATTTCAACTATTTTGCACCTTAACTAAGTTATCTAGAGTTCAACTATTTTCCATAAGCTACCATACCAAAGTTTCATTATACTAAAAACTTTAAATAACTGCAGATAGTACTTTTAAGAAAGCAACATATTTAGTCTCTACATCCCATAATATGGAACTTGACTCTAACAAAATTAATCATAAGAGAGACTTTAATTTACCTAAACAATGCCTCATGCAATGACCTGTCCATATGAAACTCATAAGCCAAATCAAGATCTTTCAACGTAGTGCTCTCATCAATCTTATCCTTGTTTGTGAATCTGCCCTGAACCGAGCCCTTTAAATCATATCGTCGATGTATTCTTAATTCAGTACAGAACATATTCCCCATGACCACAAAGCGGACCTGTAAATAGAAGTTATTGCAATATAGTAAACACAAGTAATTCCCTTTTTTATCTCTAGCAAGCAATTGGTCATATTCATGGATAATAACCTTTTTTCCACGTCTTAATGTTATCCTGTGTGTCCCAAAGAACTTAGTAATGAGTGTGTTATCATGCGCTTGTACATGACTATAATAGTGAGGCAACATCTTCAACAACACCTGTGCAACATTGAGAACAACAAGTCACTAAAATTTGTAAACTAGGGTGGAATAGCAATTTAGATAGCAATCTTATACCGAAATCAAGAAAACAGCCACAAGATGAAGAATATTAATTAAAAATTATGCAGGCTACAGTAAATTTTTTTAAAAAACAAATCCTTCTTTACCACATTAAATTCTGTATAATCAGAAGATAGCATAACCAGTACTCTCGCCCATTCACCACTATTCTTCCTTTTACCAATTCTTAAGCCAAAAACCACACCTTTCCTCGGTTTATGTGTAATCCATGTTCCATCACCTAATGAAGTAGATTTATCCCTTAAACTGCATCCAGAGTTAAGTCAATGTATAGGGTCTCCAATTTCTTCAATCATCTAGTGATAATCACAATATAAGTGCTAACAAGGGCTTATTATTAAATAATGTCATTCTTCGTCCATCATAATGACAGGTAGTTATTAGATCTCTGATTTCACAACAAAAACAAACGAGACATGTAATGTAGGAGATTCATTCCATTATGTCACCTTAAGCTCAGATTTTTTTAGTGTCTTGATTACGAATCTATCATCATGAGAGAGATAGAAAATGCTTCCACTTTTTCCTGGGGAAGAAAGCTCTCTCAAACCATCATCACCACATATGGACATCATGTAATCTGCAGCATTTAACTTGAATAATTCTCTCAGATTCCTGAAAATGAGACCCACGGGGCCACGTTAAGTCACTGAAAAGCAGCATCCAACTTAGAAATGCTTTCACAACCCTGTTAGAGTAAAGGAGAATTCAATGAAACACAAAGAACAATCAGAAGAGAAGCTCTCTCCTGCCCAAGCGCCAAGTATTGTTTCTCGATCAAACTTCAAAGACAAAATCCTAGACGAGTACTTGTCGCAAGGAGAAGGACTCCTTTTATTCTGACATAAGTCCTCTGAAGAGAAGGACGAGTCCTATGAACTTATGAAGCGAACAACTCCTAATCTATTAAGACTATAAATTAAGCCCGTAAAATGAAGCTATAGCCCATGGCCATAGCTAAAAATAACTAACTTTTCAAAAGAAATACTACCTCCATTCACCAAGAGTATACAATAATTACTCGAGAGGATAATATGAGTATGTCAAATCTTCCTCTATAGAAAGGCCTAATACATACCTGAAGACCATGGGACAATAGTCCTTCCAGTAAAAGTCGATAGAATGGTGCGGAGGAGTCAGTTGAGAACCCTTTCTTGGAAAATACATTCTTATTCTTGCTTGTTCTGCAAAATCAGATGATCTGACTTCCCGCATAGGAACCGGTGTGATCTTTCCAACAGTATACCTGTCAACTTCACATAAGATATTTGAATAAGGTATTCTATTCCACCATTGGATGTAACAAATTTAGAACCTTATTTTGCATACCTGATACCAAGTTGCAAGCTAAGCATCAGAAAGTAGCTCCTGTGGCCTTGAAAAATGTTGAAACATGATTTCTTTTCTACATCTTTAGCAAATTTGAGACGTTGTTTACTTGTATGAGATAGTTTGGATATATTTCTAACCCTTTCTTTCATAAGGACTCCTTGCATGTATTCCCTCTCATATGCCACAGTGTTGCTGTCTGGTTCAGTTTGAGAGCCATTAGATGATCTCTCTCTCTCATGTGGCGTCATTTCTCTCAATGAATCAGTTGTGATCAATGTAGCTTTATGAGAGAATCTACCAGAACCCCTTCTAAAGCTAGATGAAATTTTATCAGATAGACTTGGCTTTACACTAGGTATCATAGATTCATCTAAATGATCTGATGACAGCTGAGACAGCCTCTTGTCTTTGTGGCTTTCAAGATTAAGTTTGCTCAGATGCTTATTTCCGGCAGGATAAAATGTTCCAGATCCATCTTTCAGCCCTTTAGACCATGTTCCAAAATAATAACTTCCATCAGAAAATCTGTAGCAGCCTGACCCATCTCTCAACCCGTTGAGCCAAAAGCCATCAAAGAGATCTCCATTAAACCACTTCATAAGCCCTCTACCACACATTCTCCCATTTTTCCAATTCCCAATATATATGTTATCATTACTCCATGCATACCTGCCACTGCCTTCTCGCACTCCCTCTCTCCAACAACCATCATAAATGTCTGAATTTGAATACTGCTTCCGCCCAATGCCATGTTGAGAATTCATCTTCCAACAACCTCTGTACATGGAACCATCGGAACCAATAAAAGTTCCGAAACCATCAAGATAACCTCCACAAAAATCACCCTCATACATAGCCTCTGAGGACCAACGGATCTTCCCTTTCCCTGCCATCTTTCCTTCTTCCCACTCACCTTCATAAATGCTTCCATCTAACCATGTATACTTACCTTTCCCATGGGGAATCGTTCCCTTAAAACCACCACGATACACATCTCCGTTCGAAAATATCTTTTCAGAGCCCCTGTATATAAAGGTTACTAATAAGTTGGCACTAGATCTTCCATGTAAGCAAACAGAACTCTTGACATCATTTATAGCCAGCTTAAGCATAAAAAAGGTTTGCAAATTGTACCTCTCCTCATTTTCCATGACAGAATGACCGACTCCTACTGAAGCTAACTGCAGAAACATTCAACACAATATAAGAACTAATTCTATGTGATTCAAATAGCTAAACCAGATAACAAAATCATGATAACCCCAATCATCTATTTGTATCTACCTTTCTGCAGTGATGTTATGGTTTTTCCTACGGTTTATCCTGACATGAAATGGCATGTATTCTTTGGATTTTGAACCTATAAAGAAAAAAGAAAATGCCAAATTAATTAAGATCACATTGTTACTGTTCAGCCTTGTATATGATTAAAAGTTTCATCAAAATAAGTAGCTGGCCAAAATATTATATGGTAATTAAAACATTAAAGGACAACAGCATTCAGGTAATGGATGCTGGAAACAAACTCCAATATTCCACTAAAACCCTGTCAATATTATTATTCTATTTCTACTTGCCAAACTTTCCAATATTATCATGTGAATTTGCGAGCCTCGTGAACTGAGAAACTGCACCTTGTCGTATTGATTTCTTTTTAGAACTAAACCATGAATTGTATGGAATTGTAGTGGTGGAATTGGTTGGGAAAGGAAAAGAAACAAAGAGAAAAAGGCAAAAGAGGCAAAGGACAAACACACTCAAAGAATCTTGCGTCTTCTTTGTAGTTTAATAAGATTGGAGGGTAAAAAACATCTGCTTTCCACGACACAATGGGACATGATGGTTGAGAATAATTGACCTATAAGAATCGATAAGCCATTTTTAATTGCAGAATGAGATACTTCAACGATTTGTGGTATGAAATCTTGATTAGGAATAGGATTCTGTTGTTAATTTATTTTCTTAGTTGCTCATGCTAGGATGCCAGATTATATAATAGCTGGAGAGTCTTAGCTAGGAGGTTAAATAATTTAAGAGGATCTTCTGACAGAGTGTCTTATTGTGATTATTTGTAATACCTAATACGGATTAGAACCTAAACTCATATTCAATGATATACTTGTATTTATAAATACTAATTAATTAAATGCATATTATTCAAGAAAAGTTTAAACAATATCGATATAATACAAAATAGAAGTATGTACTTAGAAAAATTAAAAATAACTATGCATTTTGATCCGTATAATTTAATATTTGATAAATTTACAATATTAAATAAAGAAATTAAAAAATCGCGCTACAAGGGACTTGAATTCAAGACCTTTGCCCTTAGGCATTAACCCCTTATCGCTTGGCCAACACACGCACACTAATCCGTATAATTTAATATAGGGTAAATATCATGAAAACTCCTAAACTATACCCACTTTATCAAAAATATCCTGAAACTTTTGAAATATTCTATAAACCCTCAAACTATAAGATTTTTATCAAATATATCCCGCATCTATTTTTCGGTTACCAGAAGCATGATGTGGCTCGCCGGATGCCACAATGTAATTTATATTATATATTTTTTTAAATGACATGGAAAAAACGACTTCGTTTCGTACCATATTCTATCGTGTTTGTCCCTAATTCTTGGTTATTAGCGTGAATTTCAAACACAATAGGAGTGAATTTTAAATTTCAGAGTGTATTTTTTTAAAGGATATGGTACGAAACAATGTCGCTTTTGTCATTGCATTAAAAAAAATAGAATATAAATTACATTGTGCCATCCGACGAGCCACATCATGTTTTTGGTGACCGAAAAATAGATGTGAGATATATTTGATAAAAACTTGATAGTTTGAGGGTTAATAGAACATTTTAAAAGTTTCAGGGTATTTTTGATAAAGTAGGTATACTTTAGGGATTTTCATGATATTTACCCTTTAATATAATACAAATGATAAGTAAAACTATATACCAATTTTTATAAAGTTAAAATGATACTATAAAAATGTATGTATATTCAGGGTTTGGTTCAAATAAATACTAGTATTATTTTTAATTTATAAATAAAAATGATTTTCACCCTCTTAGATTGTAAAAATTTATAATGGTGTGTTTATGTGCGGATCAAATAAATTATAAATTCATTATTTTTCAAGTTCACAATATCATTACATGTCCTACCCTCAACAACAATTTCCATACAACTATCAAATGTCTTCGAATTTTCTCCAACAATTTTCATTCAACTTTCTTGGTGGTTCAAATTTTCCTCAACAATTCCATTCAACTCTCCTGGTGGTTCAAACTTTTCCTCAACAATTTCTATTCAACTCTCCTACTGGATCAAGTTTTCATCCACAATTTTCATCCAATTTTCCTTCTACCTATTTCATGCCTCCACCAAATCAATTTCAAGAAAATAGCTCACAGTTTCCTCAGCATTCTTCACAAATTCCAGTTGTTGTTGATGATGATGACGTCGAGGAAGTTGAAAAATACACTGCAAAAACAAAGGAGACAAAGGCGATTTGGAGTCCCGATGAAGACATCATTCTCGTTAAAGCTTGGTAGAAATTGTTTCCACAATTGTATACATTGGGAATGAAAATTGTCCCGTCGCTTACAAAGGGTACTATACACGTGGCGATCACAATGTTCCTACAATAGTTTTTGAAGTGGTGGCATCAGCAGATTTGTGGATATGACATGCTTTCTTTGGTGTTGCCGAAGCAAACAACGATATCAATGTTCTTCATGGGTCTCCATTATTAATCCATTCATTCAGGGAAATACGCCACCAGTTTAATTCATGGTGAATGGTCGGACGTATAACAAAGGATACTATCTGACAAATGAAATCTATCTGATATGGGCTTCATTCGTCAAGAGTTATCCAGCACCAGGAGATATGATGAGACAAAAATTTGTGCAGAGACAAGAGGCTACAAGAAAAGACATCGAACGAGCATTTGGAGTGCTACAAGCTCGATGGGCAATAGTTCGAAGTCCTGCACGATCTTATTTCTAGGAAGATCTCTGCAATATAATGCTCACATGTATTATTTTGCACAACATGATCATTGAGGATGAGGGCGAAGAAGCGGTCAACTGGTCTGAAGAAGATGCAACTCTGACGAAGCTGTCGTTCGAGCTTTGTGCAAATAAAATATCCTGTGCCCACAACTAGACTAGCTAGTGGTAAGTCCAGAGTCGAATCCACAGGGAACTGAGCAGTAACTCCTCCTGCAACGGTGTCACTAAAAAGAGGTTTGTATCCTGCAGTGTTCTGACCACAACGTGCTTATGGGCAGAACGGGGTTTCCAACCTAAACTGAAATAACAAAGGTAGATAAATCAAATAACAAAACAATTCTGACTTGGGTTTGAATAACTAAACATGAACTAGACACTCGATCATTGGTGCAAAGATAATCACTATACTCGCATACCAGTGGTTATAGGCATAAGAATTGTTGCGCCCCTATTGTCACTCGTCATGCACGCAAAAAACCCCTTGCCCAATCTATCCTTTCAGTTTATGATCCCTTAGAAGGTTCAGCTAATGGAAATCAACTACCCCGGGCAACATCCACGCTCTCTGCGATGGCCTATCGCTAGTTGCGCTTTGCCCAGAATGCTTTAAGATTTAGATAGACCCACTTGACTCTTACGCCGATATTTCACAACAATCACGGCTCCAACACTCGTTGTACTATTTTGGAGGTCGATGGTGTTTCGCCTTGTGCCCAAAGTATTACTTGTGGCCAGAACTTCCTAGTTAACTAGTGATCAATTAATTAACCAAGTTGTTACAACCTTATTGGAATCAAACCTAGTGTATCGGTAATATGCTCATACAGTTGTTATGCCCAAATTAGACCTCTCGAGTTAAGTGCTCATGCTTAGATCATCTTGCCCAAATCAGAATATAAAACTTAGCCGAACATAAAGTAAATAACAAAGGCAAAAAACATAAAGGAAAACATAAAGTAAAAACTGAAATTACTTAAAGAGGAATATGAGTAGCTACGGCCAAAAGTGCCGTGCAAAATATGTACCGAATAACCTAGACTATGCCCACAGCACGGGCAAGCTTGAACTTCACAATAAACTGCACAATAGGTCGGTTTTTTAGCACCCTTGGCTTCAAAAGCTTTTCGGGTATTTATAGGTACGATTAGGGCAACGTAAGGCCCAGCCCATGGTGTTGCGGCCGGAATCATGCAAGACATGGAGATGCTATCCCTTTTCAGACCTAATATCTTGAAGATTTGTTTCCTTTTGGATAAGGCGGTGGTTTGGCCTTATCGGTCTCTTTTGGATAGTTGCCGCCTTCGGCCCATATCAAGCTCCTACTTGCAGTCCTGCCTCGCCCGCCTGTTGTGCCTCTGACTTCTTCCTTCGCCTTCCTCCTCTTGCCTGCCAGCTTTTGTGCGGTACTTATGGGCATAAGGAATGGTTTTGCCTCCAATTCCCCTTTGCGTCCGGTGCATACCTCTTTCACGAAAGGTGGCAGCAGCTTTGACCCCTATGGCACCTCTTGCCCACAAGTTGGTCCTGCCACAGAATTACGCCCTCCCAGGCGACCAAACAACACAAACCAAAGGAAAAAGACTCGATCTAGACCTAAAACAACACAAAAAAAGAGCACAAACCTGGGTTCATCACACGCACACACTTTAAACACGATTGTCCTCAAGCGTGCATGTATGATTTTGCCCACACACAGAAACGGACGAAACAGACAAACAAAACACAAAGACGAAAACACCCAAGCATGCTATACTCTCTCAGTCAAACAGTAAAAGGATGATCAAAAAGAACAATCAGCAGCAGGATCAAACAAACAGCGTGCCATCAATTGAGTCAAGATCAGGTTCTGGGCATAAGGATGTTCCTTCCCATTCGCTCTTTCTCTCAAGTGTTTTGGCTCGTGTTTTCACTCTGGACATCTTGTTGGGTTCTGACCATAAGCTTGCCTATCTTCTATTGTCTCTCCCTTTAGTCAAAAGCCTTAGGTGTATCTCATCAGGTCTTTTATGGGTTGTAATGTGGCTTAAGGCATAAGGTGAGAATTTTGGGCACGAGGCTAAGGTCATTCTGAACTTCATTCTGGGCAATAGATTTCCCAGATTTTTCAATTCCTTACCTATTCTTGCGGGCCTAAGCACATTCTTCCCATTCTTCTTCTTTTTTTTTTTTTTTTCTTTTTCTCTTTCTCTTTCTCTTTCTTTTTCTTTCTTTTTATTTATGGACTTTTTCTCTATTATGGGATCAGATTTTCCATTTTTACAATTTTTGCACTAGTCCTGCCCGTAAGGTCCACTACACTATCTTCCCTTCTTTTGCCCTTAAGTTCAGTTTGACCGGGACGGTTCAATTCTGGGCAAATTTATAAGTGAATTCAAATGAATTATTAAGCTCAAAAGGAGTTGCAAGTGATAGATGTAGGGTTGGTCGATTTGGTTCTGTGGGCTTAAGAAAGAATTGCCTAAATCATCTAACACACCTAAGCTATGTACACAGGGTTCGACTAAGAATTAAGGCAAGTTCTAGCATTATCCCAAATCAAGATGTCAATATTCACACAATGAAAGAAAGAACTGTTATGGGCATAAAATAGCATTTATAAAAGCTCAAATCCTCACATGGTATGCCCAAATCCTTATCCATCGTCCTCAACTGCTGAAATAGAAATTTTATTGAAGAAAAACAAAAACCCTTGAGAGCACAGGCGCAAACAAGGAGAGTCCGGAAAAACCAAAACAAGAAGAAGACAAAAAAACCCAAGCGTAAGGAGAAGAAAAACCACAAAAACAAACAAAAGACGGGACCGCAGGCGCCAGAGGAGTCGAGGCGCCAGAGGAGACGAGGCGCCAGAGGAGTCAAGGAGCCAGATGAGTCAAGGCGCCAGAGGAGTCAAGGAGCCAGATGAGTCAAGGCGCCAGAGGAGTCAAGTCGCCAGAGGAGTTGAGGCGCCAGAGGAGTCGAGGCGCCAGAGGAGTCGAGGCGCCAGAGGAGACGAGGCGCCAGAGGAGTCGAGGCGCCAGAGGAGTCGAGGCGCCAGAGGAGTCGAGGCGCCAGAGGAGTCAAAGCGCCAGAGGAGTCAAGGCGCCAGAGGAGCCAAGGCGCCAGAGGAGTCCAGGCGCCAGAGGAGTCCAGGCGCCAGAGGAGTCCAGGCGCCAGAGGAGTTGAAGCGCCAGAGGAGTCGATGCGCCAGAGAAGCCAAGGCGCCAGAGGAGTCGAGGCGCCAGAGGAGTCAAGGCGCCAGAGGAGTCAAAGCGCCAGAAGCGTGCCCGAGCCAACCTGCCAAACAAGAAACAAAACAGCAGCAGACCAAACAAACCAAAACACAACAGAGCAACGAAGAAAAGAAGAACGACAAAGCAAAAAACTAACCCTTCCCCCCAGGGACAAAGGTCAAGGGTGGATCAGCACCTCAAACGTTCCATCAAACCACCAAACCGGCCCCGGAAAGCAAAGGCTTCACGAGGCTCCCCCACCAAAACAAGCCCGAAACAGACCTGCCTCAAGCACTGCAGACCGAGGATGAGAACGAAGTAAAGTCTGGGGAGGCAACATCAAGAAAAGCGACCAATCCGGTCAGACCCGATTCCCCGCAAGCAGTGAGTCTCCTAAAGCGAAGCCGTTAAGAAACTCAACCATTATTACAAACTTAAAATTAAACATTGAGGGCCATCTTCACGGGATGAAATAGTTGGGGTAACCAAAGAAAACCCGCGAGGTTTCCCATGCTCATAACAATACCACCATCATAGGAGCAGAGGCCTAGAGGAGGCCAACTTCACGGGATGAAGTAATTGGGATCACCAAAGACTTCCCGCGAGGTTTCCCATGCTCATAACGGTTCGATTGTCATCGGAGCAGAGACCAAGAAAACAAACAACACAACTAGAGAAACCAGCTTTCCATGAAGACACTCCTGCAAACATCAACCGGACAAATCCCATCAAAGAAGCTCATCCATCCGTTGCCTCCCAAAACCGTAAACTCCGTATCACACCCAAGGTATGCACCGAGCTTAAGGCCAAGATCAGCCACCAAAACCCAACACAATCCAGAGAGCCTCGGAAGCCAGGGCAAAACCAAAGCAGGGAAGTAGCTCAGCGGCACGCAAAGAAGAAAAAACCACCCAAGACCAGCGGACCCAGGGAGCCCAAGAGCGAAGCCCGAAAACGACAGCCCAAAGAACCGAAAACCAAAAGACAGCAAAAAATAGGAAAAAGACAGAAACTTCCCTGTACAACCTAGCGCACCTAGGGGACGATCCGAATGTAAGGAAGGCCTCTTCTGTCATCTCTCACCAAATGAAGAATATCCGGGATCGCAAAAGGCCAAAACCCCTCCTCCGTCACCGAAGAGGCCATGTAGTCAGCAACCCTGTTTCCTTCCCTGTAAATGTGAGTGATAATAATGTGCAAATTGGTGATGGAAGAAAGTACCTTCCGCCAACGACTGAAGAATCTCCACGGGACCGTGTGGGAGCGCGAACGGAGGAGATTGACCATGTAAGTGCAGTCCGTCTCAATCCATACAAAATCCCAGTTTTGAGCGATGATCTGCTCCAGGGCAATGATGAGGGCAAGAAGCTCGGCTTCAAACGCCCAACCACGGCCAGCAGAGAAATGGAAGCAACCTATGACAGACGAGGCGTCACGCATAACCCCACCAGCGTGAATAAGGAGAGGGGAGCCATGCACCGAACCATCAATATTAATCTTCCGCCAAGGCTGAGGAGGAGGAAGCCAAAACACATAGATGTAGGAAGTAGGCCGACGAGGTCGACCCGGGACCCCAAGACCATGAAGAACAAGAAGATCGTCCACAGAATTCGCCATTTCCCCCAGGCTGATGCGAGAGGCTTCTAAAATGAAAGCTTTGATCTGCACAGCTAAGGCCATAGCAAATACCGGAGCGTCATCGAAAATAGCCCTGTTCCTCAGATTCCAAATACTCCAAATAGTAGACATAACACCCACCCACCAGAGGTTATTCACCTGCCTGCTCACAGTCCTGTTCATGGCCCAAATGATGAAGCTTCCAATCTCCTGAGAACCAGAGCCGTCCATCCTGAACCAGGAAAAAAGGAAACCCCAAACTTGTCTAGCAACCTCGCACTCCCAAAAAAGGTGACAGATATCTTCGCTCGCATTCTTACACAAAGGGCACCAACCCGGACCGCAGTAACCCGAAAGACGCAAAGCGCTGGCCGTAGGGAGCCTGCCCAGAATAACCCTGCAGGTCACAATAGAGCGACGCACTGGAATAAACGGGGCCCAAATCCACTTGCCCCAGCTTACCTTCGGGTAGGAGGGACGAACATGATCTGTGGCTATCGCGGATGAGACATCACCAAAGTGAGAGTGAATCCAAGCACGACGATCCTCCCCCCGCTGATGGGAGTTGACACAATGTCAACAGCAATATCCGGAAAAGCCTACACGAAGTCCAGAGTGAAGTGCCAAGTGTCGTCAAAATAATAATCCGAAACCGGCTGTATGAGAAGATGATAATCTGCCTCTGAAATTCCAATTCGATCAACCAGCCTGTAGCCAAGCCAGTTATCAAACCAGAACATAACAGAGGAGCCAGGGCCAATAGAACAGTGCGTGTCTATGATCAAAGTACGAATGGACTCCCTCGAGCCCAGCCAAATCGTGGAAGAAAACCAAGGCGACCGAGGCCGCAGACAGGAATCAAGATAACGCTCTCTGAAGAGGCAAAAGCCAAAGGAATCGGAAGTGAGCAGCAACCACCCCAACCTAAGCATGAAACCCTGACTGATGTGAGTGAACGACTTGACATTCAACCCTCCCTGTTCCTTCGGCGCACAAACCCTATTCCAAGCCACCGAAGACCTAGGCTTCGAAGAGGTGCTGCCTGTCCAAATAAAGGACCGACAAGCGCGATCCAAGTCATGAAGGAGCTTAGCCGGCCACTTATAAATTAACATGCTGTGCACTGCGGCACCCTGGATGACGGAGGTAACCAGACAGAGGCGACCGGCCATAGAAAGCTGCATGCCTTGCCACTTGGGAAAATGAGCAATAATGCGGTCCCGAATACCCGCCAGACGCACAGAAGAAGCCCGGCCCGCGAAAATAGGAACCCCTAAATAGGAAAAAGGCAGGGAGCCCGGGGAGAAGCCCAAATCACGTTGAAGCCGGCGGCGGGACCGAAGAGAAACCCCTTTGCCGAAAAAAATGGTGGACTTGATCTTATTGCAGTGTTGCCCGGAGACGCTAGCATAAAGCTGCAGGATAGAATCAATCATCCGACAACTGCGCTTGTCAGCTTTACAGAATAAGAGCACGTCATCAGCGTACAGGAGATGAGACGGAAAAAGCACTGAGCGGGACATCCTCATAAGACTAATGAAGCCCCTATCCGCCGCGTCCAAAACAAGGCGACTCAGAACCTCCTCCGCCAAAGCAAACAAAATCGGAGAGAGGGGGTCCCCCTGACGAACCCCCCGGGAGCAACTGAAAAACCCATGCTGCTCACCGTTAAAAAGGACATAAATCTTAGCCGACTGGAAGATAGCACTGATCCAGTGGCGAAAAGTAAGAGGGAACCCAAAGCAATCCAAGACGACGTCGACGAACTCCCAGCTCAAGGTATCAAAGGCCTTCCGGATGTCCACTTTGAGTGCCAAATTCCTCCCCTGAATCGAACGTTCCATGCAGTTGACCCCTTCAGAAGCCAGCAGAATACACTCCTGAATAGAACGTCCTGAAATAAAACCGAACTGATTGGCCGAAACGATCTCAGCCACCACCAAATTGAGACGAGAAGCCAGAATTTTGGTGATGACTTTGAAGAAGAAGTTACCAAGGACAATAGGCCGGTAATCCGAAACCAGAACCGCATCCGCCTTCTTAGGAAGAAGGCAAAGAAGATTGGAGTTAAGACCATGAGGAATATACCCAAGCGAGAAGAAGCGTCTAACCGCGCCAACCACATCTTCCCCCACCACCTCCCAAGAGTGTTGGAAGAAGGCACCATTGAAACCGTCCGGGCCAGGAGCGCTATTCCCACCCATCGAGAAGACCACCTCTCGAACATCCTCCGCAGAAGGAAGCGAGGTAAGCCGAGCAGCGTGAGCCGCAGTGACAGAATGGGGAATGTAACCAGAGATCCAGGATCTGTCCACTGCCCCAGAGCTCGGCTCCATGAAGAGATCCTCATAGAAGCTAACCACGTGAGCCGCCATAGCGGTCGGATCGTCTGAAGTGACGCCATCAATATTGAGCTTCTTGATGGATTGACTAGCCCGACGCCATTTCACCATAGACTGGAAGAAGCGAGTATTACGATCACCATCGGAAAGCCACGAGACCCGACTTTGCTGTCGAAGGTGCTCAGATTTCCTCAGAAGAATAGTGCTAATGCGCGCCTGCAAACTAACTTCCTGATCAAAGAGATCCTCCGTATAGCCTTGCTCATCAATATTCTCCTGAAGAAGGCTCAGATCCTGCTGTAGGTCAGCAAAGGCAGTATTATAGTTCCCAAAGGTCTCTCTGTTCCAGGCCTTGAGGATTGGACGAAGACGTTTCAGCTTTTTCATCACGCGGACCATAGGACAAGCACATTCAAGAGGCGAGGACCAAGAAGCACGAACTTGATCCAGAAAGCCCTTATGAGAGCACCACATATTCAAGAACCGGAACCGACGACCGGCAGGGGGAGGCCGTATCCTGGCACTTCAAAAGAATAGGAGAGTGATCAGACCCCAGCTGATCACTATTTTTATAGCAACAAAAACTGCAACTAAACAGTGTAATTGTAGCACAGAAATAGCAAGCAGAGTATCGTATCCACAGAGACTATTATAACGAAATCACTCTATCTATTCCCTAAACAGACTCTCACAGTATGCAGGTAAACGATTATGAAGAAGATTTAATTAACTAAAACTAAAACGCAATAAATCTAAACACGTAAGAAATATCAAATAATAAAGACAACTGATCCTAGGGTAGTAAATTCATTAACTAAATCCACATAATAAATCTATTAATCCTATGTACCAGTTTAATCCAGTTATGATGAGAGATCACTTAATTAATCAATTACTCTCGTTAGAGCAGCAACGATCGTAGATTAGTAAATTATCTATCTCCGTTAGGTTTCAAGAAAATCTACTAACTCCCAATAGCTTCTAAGAATAGCTCCCTATGATCCACCTATCTCTGCTAGGTCTCAAGGTTAAAATCATATCATACATTCCTGAATCCGCTAAACAGTTATCTCCGCTAGGTCTCAAACCGAATAGCTAAACATGCAAACTATTGGCCAAATAATTCACAAGAAAATAAGCACCAGGAATTATGAATCATAAACTGGAAGGCACAAAGGTATTAGCAAATAAATCACATAAATTCAATCAACTATTTACAAACCCTAGAATCAGCTAAAGGAAACTAGCCAGACATGCTAAAATATAACATAAGCATAATTAAATAGAATGCAATTATAAAAAAACTAAATTGTATAAAAACCGAATGAAAAACGATTGTAGCGGCTTGAATCTTCAGTCTTGATCCAAGCCTTGAAAACTAGAAAGCAATGAAATTCTGAAAGCTAGAAAACTGAAAAATAAAATCTGGGAACTGAAAAACTAAAGCTCGGAACCCTGAATAGGTACAAGGAAGACCTATATATAGTATCATGGTAAAACTACAGAGTTTGAGCTCGAAAAGGACTTTAAAAACGAAATAAAACGCAAAATAACGGGCTGACGGCGACCCCGCGGCGGGCAGGCGGCAGTCGCCGGCTTCTTCACTAAAATCCCTCTTTACGCGGCGGGCGCCGCTCGATCGCCAGCCACGCCGATTTCTCGGCGGGCTAAGCGGCGGGCGCCGGCTGGGTCGCCGGCTGCTGCGCAATTTTTCCTCTTCTGCCGGCGGTCGTCGGCTGGGTCGCCGACTGATCGCCGGAAACGGACGTTTCCTCTTTTTTTCGAGCTCTTCAAGCTCGTTTCGTCGATTTATGCATCCGGAACACTTGTAACTTGATATTTGGATCTTCAACATCCATTTGTAGCTTTCAAAACATTCAAACCTAAAGCAAAATAACCAAAACCATACCCAAAAGTAATATCGCAAAAGAATATGAAACTTAAACCAAATGATATCACAACCAAGCATAATTCTAGCACTTTGAACACTTAAACACTCCTAAAACCAATGCAAAATGAGTGTTTATCAACTCCCCCAAACTTACATCATTGTTCGTCCTCGAATAATGGAAAGAATAAACTCAATAAACACGAATGGGCAGAAATTTGGATCACAGAGGCCTCAGAAAAACGTAGAAAGTTAGAATTCTCAAATCTCCAACAAGTAAACACAAAGTTCACCAATTAAACACAACTTAAAGCAAAATCAACCTTGAATTTCATACAATTGAATCTCACTATGTATGTGTATCACTCAACTCTCAATGTGTATGATGGGACGTGTATACTCTCATCGAATTCAATGCAATGCAGATCACTTACCATAGGCTTGCCAATCGTCTACAATCTCCATCGCTAAAAGTGTGCCAAGACTAAGATCAAATAGGTCTTTATTTTTGGGTTATAATGTAGGGACATTGGTTAAGGTAGGGAAATATAGGCTAAGTGACTCAAATAGATCAAGAACACCAACCTTATAGCTTCACAAATCAAGCATGGAATAAATTCCATCTTCCACCCAACTATGTCACCATAATCAACAAAACTCAAGGGATTTAATCATCACAAAACAGAACTAAACACTCTTTTATGCTCTCAACTTCTTTCCAACACACAAAGTCGACTTTCAAACAAATTTCTCAATAAACACTCGACTTTATATTTTTTTTCTTTTCTCTTTCTTTTTCTTTTTTTTTCTTCTTTTTTTTTCTCTTTTTTCTCAACATTTTTTTTCTTTTATTTCCACAACTTTTCTAGAGCTCATAAGAGTAAAAAGTAACACAAAATCATCCATTCTTTTTCACAACCCACTATGAATATTCACCACACAAAGATCCCCATATACTACATCACCCCCTATCATCCAGCTAAAGAATAAAAGCTAAATAGGCTCAAAGTGGATAACAAAGGATAATTTTTCGTTAAGGACAGTGTTTGGGAAAAAATGTGGCTAATAAAAGATGGCCTAAAATCATCTCCTAATCCTGGGCACAACAGCAACCTCGACACAGAAACCATGGCAAGTTCTAGAAGATCACCACATGCAATGACAAACTCACAACAAAGAATAAACTGTGCATAATAAACAGTTATAGCTCAAATCCTCACAGGTTTATTCAACGTCCCAAAATCAAGGTCAAAATCACCCTAAACTATGCAAATTAGTTCAAATTATGCTCAACTTGTCAAAGAAGATTGAATTCTACCAAATTTTATCAAAGAAATCATCATAAGCCCCTCACCAAAAATCTAATGGAGTAATAACCAACTCAAAAGCATTGCAGCAAAGCACCAACCAACTAAAACATAATAAAACAAGCAAGTAAAGAACACACCAGACTCCAACATGCTACGAAAACAGACCAAACACAAGCAAAACAGACTAAGCTAAACGAATAAAAGCAAGAAAAAGCATGAAAAATAATGCAAAACATAACCAATCTCCATCCCCCTCCCCCAAACTTATTAAGGAGCAAAAGCTCGAAAATAAATTTGGAGGGAAGAATAGAAAAAGGTTATGTGATGCATACTCACAGAAACGCAATCAGGAGGCTGGTGGATCACGAAACCGCCGGTACTCGCGTAAAAGCTCCTCCTGCATAGCCATCTGTCGCTCTATCTCACCTCGCTGATACTCCTCAAACTGCTACTGGCGACTAAACTGCTCACGTGCATAAGCCTCAAACTCCGCCTGGCGTCGGTCGGCCTCTTGCTGCGCCATTCTCACAGCCATCATGTCGCCACGAACGACGGTAAACTGGGCATCCAAGCTACCCATCCTCTCGGTCAAAGCTGCCATGTCATAGTGACCTCCTGTGCCGGCAGCAGCGCCCTGATGTGCATGGGGAGGAGACACTGCCTGTTCCTCCTCATCTACCTCAATCTCGGGTTGCGCCTGCATCCCGTGGCCACCTCTTCCTGGGCCTGCCAGTGCGCGATGAGCAGGAGTGTCCAACTTTCAATTGTTCATGTCATAGCGACCATTGACCGTAGTGAGCGCAGTGTTGGGCAGGGGAAAGTGATCCCCATCCCTCTGAATAAACGTGAAAGGCGGATGGACTCGGGAAATCACTCGCATATCAAACATCCGGCGAGCATGTAGTAGCGTCTCACCCCTCATAGCCTGCCAATCTCTCACCTCGCGACAGTAGTGTAAAACAATGGGAGTGAGCATCCCTCCAATCGTAATAATGCCCTTGGGGGCCTTGGCGACTCTGTAAAATTGCTGCACCAAAATGTCGGCGAGGCTGATGTGAGTTCTAGTAAGCATAGCATAGATTATGTAGAGGTCCAACTAACTAACATTACTGTTCTCCTTACGAGCGAGAACAGTATGGGCGATGATGCGCTGGACTGCCCGAAAGACCGGGTTTCTGATGCTAGCTGCCTTGGAATTTCCCGACGCGTATACACCACCTTCGGGTTGCACCAAATCCCTCCACAGCTCCTTCGGTCTAAAGCCGGCAAGGTGTGTGAAAGCACAATCAGTAGGGCACTCAAAGATGCTGTTAATAGTGCTCATATCCACATCATGCTCCCAATTGTTGTTGAGCTGGAAGGCCATCGAGTCGGGATACGTTGCCGACATCACTCTCTCATCAAACGTGCTCATCATCTCGAGCACAACTCTCTCTATCGTGGGCCATCCTCCTTCAAGAATACGGTTCCACCCAATGTTGGCGAACAACTGCTGGACATCTCCATAAATCCCCATATCTTGGAGTACAGCCGGGTCGGCATATCGTGTGGGCTCTATCTTTCGATGCCACAATGCCGAAAACTTTGGTCGATCAAAATCCGACATGAGTACCACGCCGTGATACTCGGGCTGATCGGGTGTCAATGGAGTGTTTCTCGACCCCGATGCTCCAGCGCTCCCCTTTCTCTTCTTTGGTGCCATTGTGCCTACAAAAATTTTTCAATCAATTCCATAGCACCATCTATAACCAACAAACCAACAAAGATAAAGCAATGAAGCTCCTAACTTTGGTTAAAACTTCCATGAAAAACCATCCCCCTACTCCACAACTCAATCCTTAAATCTCACAATTCCAAGCTAACTCTACTCATATGAATAAGCAAAACAAAACATATCATGAGCAAAGCCTACTTCCCAATCACAAAATCAAGCTAAATTCTCCAACAAATTAACATGCTAGCATTACTACAAATCATAAGTAAGATGAACAAGTAAACCACTAGTGACTAGCATGCTTCAATTCACAACTTAACTTCACAAAATAAAGAACTACACTAACTACTCCAATATCATAAAATCAAGCCAAATTACCAAGCTAAGCTAGAACAATAGCAAAAATCTTAGTAAAACTAGCAAGAATAACAATAAAAGCAAAGGATAGAAGTGAGTTACCTTGAATCTTTAGCAAAAATAGGTGAAGATCTACAAACCCAACACAAAAACCTCTAAACTTGAATGTGGGTGATTAAGTGGAAGAACACTCAAATTATTCGGATGGAATGGAAGATTATGAAGTGGGTAAGAGATGTGTGGAAGGAATTTGGTGGATTTGAAGTGAGTTGGGAGTAATTTGATGAAGAAAAATGTGAATTTTCGTGGG